>NW_006238958.1:651742-666229 GCF_000226075.1 Solanum tuberosum
CACCCCCTTACCCCCACCAACCCACTTGTTTATTATTTTCTTCTTGATTTTTTTGCCCTCTAATTTACCTTTTTGTGCCTTTAAATTAACCCACAATCTCAATGATAATTCCTTCCTCTTCTTCCTCTTCTTCTCCTTTTCCCATTTGCTTACTCTGTTTTTGAGTTTTTCTCCTTCTGTTGTTCTGTTTCTTGTTTTTCTCCTCTTTTTTAGCCCTTTTGATTTCTAGGTTCTTAGTCTTTGTGGCTAAAATCCATTAAAGATCCAATCTTTTTTCACCAATTCTGCTCCTTTTAACCTCTGATTTCTGGGTTTTTGCTGAAACCCATTATAGATCCAACCTTTCCTGTTCTGGGTTTTTAATATTTCTTGTTGAAACCCATTAAAGATCTAACCTTTTCTGTTCTGGGTTTTCAATCTTTGTGGCTAAAATCCATTAAAGATCCAATCTTTTCTCCATTTTCTGCTCCTTTTAAGCTCTGTTTTCTGTGTTTTTACTCTTTCTTGCTGAAACCCATTAAAGATCTGTGAAAAAGAAAAAAGCTAATGCTAAATAGAAATATTTATTGATGTACCAGATTCATGTCTCCAGTTCTTAGTGAAATCCTTCGTTCTGGTTATATAATCAGTTCATCACTTAGACGCAGAACTCATCTTGTTCAATCTTTCTCTGTTTCTTTCCTCTACTGGTTTTATACTTTCTCAGAATAATAATAATAATAATCTTCATCCATAGTTTTTCAAATTTTGCTAGTATACCTTAAAACTTAAAATTAGTACTTTCTCACCTTGTGTACATAAAAAATGGCTACTTCTAGTGGTAATTCATCTCAGATTCCGAACAATTCAGGTTGTGATGAAGTTTTAATGGTGGTTGATGAAAGGAAAAGAAAGAGAATGCAATCGAATCGCGAATCAGCAAGAAGATCAAGAATGAGAAAACAGAAACATTTGGATGATTTGATGTGTCAAGTTACACAATTGAAGAAAGAAAACAGCAACATACTGAGCAGCATCAATATGACAACACAACAATATGGTAATGTTGAAGCAGAGAACTCTGTTTTAAGAGCACAAATGATGGAATTAACTCAAAGGTTGCAATCTCTTAATGAAATCCTCACTTACATCAATAATTCGAATAATAATATTAATAATAATAATAATTATCAAGAGGATTTTCAGATTAATCCATGGAATTTGATGTATGTTAATCAGCCAATTATGGCTTCTGCTGATATGTTATATCAGTATTAATGTTTAATTAAGGGTTGTTGTTGGGATTATGAGTGGAAGGGTTATTTTATTAGTAGTTTTATTTATTTAAGAAGTATTATTAGTAGTAAGATTTGAGTATTAGAATGAGTTTAATGTGAAATTTGAGCAGTCAAAAGAGGATTAGCTGACTGCTATTAGGGCATGTAAAAAAAAAATGGGATCATGTGATGATGATATATTGGAATGAATGGTTGTGATTGCATTGTGTTTTTTTTCTATTTATTATTTTTAATAAATGCAAGTTGTTTCTATGTACTACAATTAATATATTCTCTGTTTTTTCTTGATTTTTTTTTCATATTTATATTATTTTTGCAAGAAATTCTCCAAATATCTTACTCTTTTTTTCTTTATATATATATATTAAGAAACTACACAATTCTACATAATCCAAATGCACTCTTTGCCTCCTGTATAATTCACTCACTCAAAAGATCTCATTCAATAAAAAAAATAGAAAAATAATTAATTTATGAGCTATTTTGTTCAAACATCATATATTATATGATCAAATATGTTCAAGAGCATTCAATTATTTAGGTGTCGCTCCTATTTCTTTTATATTCAATTCTGAATCGTATTGACAACATTTTTTCATTCATTATTAATAGTATATTCAAAAGCCTTTTTAATAGCAATTGCTTAAGCAATTCCAAATATCTTACTTGATTTGTCCTGATTAATGGAGCATATTTTTTTTTAGTATGTTCAAAACATTTGCCATAATTTTATAATTGCAAATAATTTATAATTTTATAAATATCAAGTTAAAAGATCTAAAAAAATTCTATACTTCTAAATTTTTTGTGACAAATTAAACGAAAAGAATATATCAAATCAATATAATATCACATAAATTGAAACGAGGTAAATAATACTTTGAGATCCAAACAAATACGGTTACAGGCCCTTTTTATATTTTTGCTAAGGAAAAGTACAAAGAAGAAGATTGACAAAATATACCTACACACTATGTTCGCATCAAATTAAAGATAATTTGGCATGTGTTTCTTTTTGTACTTTTGTCACCTAATAATAATTAAAATCAATATACATTTTATCTTGGTCTCTCACTTGACTGTGGTAAATGAAAATGTTATTTGGTGTATATATTGAACGTAGATTTTAAAAAAGTTGAATCTAGAATATCAAAGAAACAAGTCGATGGTATAGATCACTAAAAGACGTGGCGCAGTATTTTTTCTTTGATAAAAAATTTTGAATTTGAGTCTTGAATACGATTTTTTTAATAGAATATACTTCTCTCCGAAATAATCGAACTTTACGGATATCCAACTAAATAAAAGAGTTTGATTGTATTATTTGTAGGTTTTTGCGGTACATTTTTCATTCAATAAATTAAGTTAATATAGAACTCCTGGATACCAAAACCATGTGCTATAATAAATGAAAGATATATGCTTAATTCAAAATCTTGCAGAACCTTGTCCGTCATTAATAGGAGTCAGAAAGAGTACCACATGTACTCAACATTATTTTAAAAAAATATTTACATCGGTCCGATTATATTTGAATTTGTGTCAACAATTTTTACATTAAAGATTATAAAGATATCGTTCGAAATTTTTAAATAAGGATGAAAAAATAGTTACTGCTCCGATGAAACCTCATTGGGATGCATCACTAATCTTCTCAAATCAAATGTTGATTTATCATATTTACCAAACCAATTTTTTTTTTTTAGTTTTCACTTGGGTTGTAGACGTATTTATTAACTAATCAATATATGTCGATTAAAATCATATAAAAAAATTCCTGGCTGAGTTATAATGATTCTTTGGTTTCAGTCATTGTGTATGTGTTCTAAAATTAATTTAATTTCTAAATAATTCATTTTGCATTATAATTTATTTCTTTTTTCATCTTAATTGAGTAGTCATGAAGGTGCATGTTTAGTGCATAAGTTATGATATTAAGTTTAATTTAATGTACTTTTTTCCTTGAGAAATTTAATTAGCTGCTTGCCAGCTTCTAATTACCATCATTAAAAGGAATGCCAAAGTAAAGCAAAAGTTAATTGATCCTTTTTTCAACAGACATTGCTTCTTACTAATGGAGAATTAGTAATGATGATTAATGCCTTAAAGATGCACTTAGCCTCCATAATTGCTCATATTTAGTTGTGGTTCGCCTTTACTTGTTCACTATAATACAAATAAAATTTCACTTTAGCATATCAAGAGGACAATTTTTTTCCTTTCATTTTACCTTTAACATTAACCACTGATTTCCAAATTTCCAAAACGTTTTAAAATTTTAATAGTCAAGGATACTACAGAAAAATATACCAGAAAAGTTAAAATAAATTTTGTTTTAATTTTGATAATTGACTAAGCATATTTTACCTTCAATTGAAATGTGCACTTATAATCTATTTGCTTGTGAATAAGAAATATACCCGAATTATTAATTGTTTTTATTAGCTAATTATTCATATATTATGTTAAACGTGTATTGCTACTCTATTTGGAGGACGATGTAATCCTAAAAATAATCATAATATAATTTTTTTTCTTACTTATAGAGATCAGAATCACAAAATTTAATTAATTCAAAATTATATACCCGTCATTTCGATGAAAACATCAACTAATATTTCTATTTTAACGAAATGATTGCATGCATGTAAAGAAAGAAAAATGTTGATATTAATTAATGTATCTTTGTTAATAGTATGGTATTGAAATGATGAAACATGTGGACACCATTAACTAATGGAGGGCTCACTTCAAATTAATTAACAAATTATGGATTGATCCCTAGCTTGATTTAATTTAAATGACTTTAATTTATAAACCAGCTAAAAGTAATGGAGATTTTTTAATAAATAAACAATAGTTTTCATGCAAGAACAAGATGGATACATTCATCTAACCAAAAGAGATATCATACATATATTTGTTGGCAACAAAAGTTAATTAAGATTTAACTTAAGTACGTTTAACCTTCTTTTTAAAATTTTAAATTATGTTCAAGAAAGTTGGGAGCCGAGAGTCTTTCGAAAATAACATCTCTACCTCCACGAGATAGTGATAAGATTTGCATATATTCTATCCTCCCGAGATCTCACAGGCTATGTTGTTGTATGTTCAAGAAAAGTTGTCTGGTTGGAAGGCATGGTAATGAAATGCCCGATTTGTTTTTTACATTTTTAAAATCTCCCTACTCAAATTTCCGATTCCTCCACTTTTTATGTTATAATATATCGAAGTTTAATTTCTCTTACGTCGCATCATCAATTTCTATTCTTGAACGACTTGTTGAAATTAAAGAAGTTGAACGTAACACAATGTAAACCATATCATCTTAAATTCTTCTAAGTAATTTAATCTTATCTCCTCAGACAAAACTGATACAATTATTATTCTAATCAATCATATCATATCAATAATCAAACCAACAATATTATGCCACGTAAATGGGAATATATATTCAATACAATATTATGTGATAATGCATGCAAAAGACTATCTTCAAGTGTTAGGTAATTTGATAGTGAAATGTTTAACTTGTGATTTTTTGAAAATATATTAATGAAATTTTTTGTTGCCTTTCATGCTATACATTCTGAATTAGTTGGTGGGATGTGAAAAATCTTTTAATTCCCCAAACCAAACACAAGCATATTCCCTTTTTTCACTTTAAATTCCGATTTACTTCTTAATCCATTAGTTGTCTTTTAGATTAGAAAATTGTTTTGATCTTTGTAAGTGTCTAGATTAAATTAATGAAGATCAATTGTTTTTAAAATTTGTTTTTAGGTGATCAATGTGGGGTCCACTGTTTTGTGCTTCAAAGAAACGAAACTTATATACGGCATGTCAAGTCCTGATAAGATTTTTCACTTTGTATCAAATTACATCACATGCTTCACTTTTTGTACGAGCTCTAATCAATTATTTTGAGTTTTATCTTGCGAACGTACTCTCAAGATATGATACGTAACACGTTACGTTAGTTATAACACTGTATATCGATATACACATCGCCTACTATTTATTTATGATTAGGACTAATGAAATATCTAATTTTATTCACTCCCATAATTTTTGTTTTTCGGTGTCAATATCTACTAGGACTTTGAGAAGTATTTTATTTTACATTATTGCTTATATATCTAAAAAAAAACTAGGACGGGGTTATAAAGTTGAACTAAAATGGAGATTATTGTCAAATCCAATTTGGGATCAAATGAACACAATTTTTATTGGTTAAAAATAAATAAACGCAAATTCAAACGTTGTTTAATTAAATAATGACAACATCAGCTCCAATAGATGCAGGAGCTAGTTAGTTGGAATTACATCATGATTACAACAATTTGATTAAAATTAAAGTTGAAAACATAGTTTATAATACTAGAGGGTTTGCTAATAATGACACTTTGGCCCATACATGTTTAGTCTAAATTGACTATGACCTAAGCACTTTTAAGAAAGACAAAAAAATTATGTTTAGATGAAAAGTATATAAAGTGAAGAAATTATCCTCTATAATTGTGTAGATTTTATCACTATATCACAAAGATGTTACTATATTATTAAGAGTATGATCCTTTTATAATGAGTATTATAATAAGCGAAATGAAAAATTATGAAGAGTGTGGGCAGGCTATAAAGGAAGGCTCATTAGTTTGCTATGAAAAAACTTTGATTGTCATTTTGGTGTCAGACAACATCATTAATGAAGCCCTAATTAGACTTTAGAAAAGATAAAAATGCTTTGGAGAGTAATCAAATATTAAATACTAAGAAGGATAATATTTGAAATCAACAAACATTTAATTAAGCTAAAGTAATACTTCTTGTTCAAGTATTTTTTCTGGTTGGAAGGCACGATATAGACATGCAACTAGAGTTAATTATTTATTTAGTTTTAAAAAAGTGTTCTTATATTCTAAAGAATAGAAAGGAATGGACTACCAAACGGATCGGATATGGTGGCAGTTGCTTCTCTCTTAATTAAAGATCTCGAGTTTGAATCCTGAATATTGTAAAATCTTTGGTAAGAAACGTTTCCCTGAAAGGTGACTACATGCAAAAGAAAAAAAATGTTTACCACTCCCTCTATATCATTTTGATTTTCTCATATCCATTAAAAAAATACAATTTACTCTATTAAATTACCTCTATTTCTTAGAGTAAAAATTATCTTATATTCTTTTCAGTCTAATCATACTTCTATGGATCACACGAGTGCTCCAATATAATTTTTATATACTATGATATGATTGTTATTGAGGACAAATTACAGCATGACACATAGAAGGGATATGACATGATATAATGTTGTGATGTAAATTAGAAGAGTCTAATCTTCATTAGTACCATTAGGTACAATACATATGTTAATGGTGATATGTTTAAATCAAATCCCAATAGTGAAAATCCCTTTATGCCTTTCTTGTTACACTAATGGAGTGTGATTTAGGTAGTGACCTCAAAATATTTTCTTATTACGTATCGATACACTTTGTCCCCCTAAAAAAGCTTGAGGGCTCAAGTGACTAATGACCCTTTTTAATTATGAAGACACTTTGTGTTGATAAATGTTTCGTCGAAATTGACCATCACCTATGCCCTTACGTTTTCTCTCTATATATACAAAGTAAGTGTCTCTTTCATAATTTTTCAAATCTTTATAACCAAAATCTTTAAATACTTTATATATTTCACTAAAAGTCTTCTTGATTTTTTTAATTTTTTTTGTAAATTGCTATATTGGGCCTGTAAATCTATTATGGGCCTGTTTGTTCTCACTAGCTAATAATTGGGTCAAGAGCATAGTGACGCAAATAGACACAATTACAAACTTTGTTTCCAACTAAAAATGATTTCACTATCCGATTTGGAGCGTGCACATTCATGGACCCTACAATTGTTGGAGATCATGGGAGCCCATATCCGATCGGTTTGATTCTTGTACCATAACAAATAGGTGTTGAATCTAACTCGCACCTCAATATAGTATGTTGTCAGATGGTATAACACGACCACATCCTTTTTCCTAGACTATGTAAGACATTCAAACGTCCTATTACCAACAAAATAATAGCATACGTTTTTGTAAGCCATAGATTGTTCGAGATGTTTGAAATGCACATACATAATTACCAACTGTGTAGATATTAAAAGATTATTCCTACTAAATATTTGTAGGACATACGTAAAAATGATAAGTTTTTCAACACTAATTAATAGTATAACCTAATGTGCGTTTTTCCCTCCTCTGTTCTACTTATTAAGTAATATTGTATTGGAGTCAAAACTATTAACAATTTTTCTTGAAGCTTTTAATTTTTTAATTTTTTAATTTTTGAGATCCAAAGTTATTTTTTTTAATGAAAAAGTTTTATTTTTTGTATGGTCTAAATTAAAGATATATATATATATATATATATATATTATTTTATTTTTTTCAATATGTGGTCTTAAACATATCCACGTGGAAGATAAATTTAAAAATTGATAAAAAGGAAAAAAACATTCTTTAATGTTTCGAAACAAAGTAAAATAAAGACACAATATAATATTTTTTTGGTAAAAAAATACTTACAATCATTCTATTATTACTAAAAATGAATGAGCCCCTCAAATATGGGGGACTAAGACAGAAGCCTCCATAAATGCACTACTTTTGGACTACAACACGCAATCATCAACATTATAAAAGAATCCGAGCAACATAGATTTAATTAAGGCCCCTTTGATACTCCAAATTCTCTAATTCAAATGTGATTTACAAAATTCAAATTTGATATTGATTAGAAAATTGTTTTTGATCTTTGTAAGTGTCTAGATTAAATTAATGGAGAATTATTTTTTATCTTGGTAAGTGTCTAGATTAAATTAATGGAGAATTGTTTTTACGTGATTAATGTGGGGTTCGTTATTTTATGCTTGAAAGAATCTAAACAGCATGTCAAGTTGTGATAAAATTATTCGCTTTACATCAAATCAAACCATAACACTGCACAAATTAATACACACATCACCTAGTATTCATTTATAACTAGGATTACTGAGATATTTAATCATATTCGCTCCCGGTTTTTTGTTTCTCGATGTCAATATCGACTAGGACTAGAACTTTGAAATTTGATTTGTTGAAGTATTTTGTTTTACATTATTGCTTTTATATATATATATATATATATAAAACTAGGACGTGGTTATAAAGTTGAACTAAAATGTAGATTATTGTCAAATCCAATTTGGGATCAAATGAACACAAATTGGTTAAAAAAAAATGAAATACAAACTCAAGTGTTATTTAATTAAGTAATGACAGCATCAGGTCCAATAGATGTAGGAGCTAATTAGTTGGAATTACATAATGATAACAACAATTTGATTAAAATTAAAGTTGGAAACATAGTTTATAATACTAGAGGGTTAGCTAATAATGACACTTTGTCCCATGCATGTTTAGTCTAAATTGCCTATGACCTACGCACTTTTAAGAAAGACAAAAGAAATTATGTTTAGATGAAAAGTATATAAAGTGAAGAAATTATCCTCTATAATTGTGGAGATTTTATCACTATATCACAAATTAGACATAGCATAAGGAGAAACAAAGGCTCGCGAAAATTCTATGAATTGTCATCATTTACAAAGTCGTGATTATTAAATTTTCAAGTTGATCAAAGGGGTAATCCAACACAAAATTTAAGTGTGTACTTAATAAAACTCGTCAAGTTCAAAATGTTTTGATCTAGTGATCCTTTTAATAAATGAGTATTATAATAAGCAAATTGAAAAATTATGAAGAGTGTGGTCACTGGTCAGGCTATAAAGGAAAGCTCATTGGTTACTATGAGAAAATTTTTGTTGTAATTTTCTTGGTCCCAAACAACATCATTAATGAAGCTCTAATTAGACTTTTAGAAAAGATTATAACAACTTTGGAGAGTAATCAAATATTAGTTGAAATCAACAAATATTTAATTAAGCTAAAGTAATACTTCTTGTTCAAATAATTTTTTCTAGTTGGAAGGCACGATATAGACATGCAACTAGACTTAAGTCATGAATGTGGTTGACTGGATCGATCGGGATGCTTCTTTCTTAATAAGAGGTCTCGAGTTCGAGTCATGAATTTTTATCTGGTATGAAGTGCTTTCTTTGAAGTCCGAAGGGCGACTACATGCAAAACATCATTAATGAGTAATGACCTCATTTGTTTCAAATTTCCCCCCTAAAAATGTTTACTACTCTCTCTATTTCCATTTTAATTATCTTTTTAGATATTTTCATATCCATTGAAGAAAATACAAAGTATGATTACTCTACTAAATTACCTCTATTTGCTTAATGAAAAAATTATCTTAAATTCTTCTCAGTTAATCATATTTCTATGGATCATACGATTGCTCCAATATAATTTTTATATACTATGATATGATTGTTATTGAGGACAAATTACAGCATGACACGTAGAAGGGGATATGGCATGATATAATTTCGTGATGTAAATTAAAAGAGTCTAATCTTCATGAGTACCATTAGGTACAATATATATATATATATATATATATGTTGATGGTGAAATGTTTAAATCAAATCCCAATAGTGAAAATCCCTTTATGCCTTTCTTGTTACACTAATGGAGTATGATTTAGGTAGTGACCTCAAAATATATTCTTATTGCTAAATCCAACAGAGTTGGTGCGTACGTTATAGATTTGATCGAACTCAATAATTTTATTTCAAATTTTATATTATTTGTATTGATAAATTCATTGAATATGTCAATTTGTTAATTTGAAATTTAATAACAAAAGAGAACGAGAATCCCAAACCCATAAACTTCACACTTCTGATAAAACGAATTCCAAAGTACGATTTGCTCCCTTTTCACTTTGCTTTTCAATTTTACTTTTTAATCAAATCTTTAGTTATGTGCTATGTGACGTTACTAGACACTACTTTCTTTTATACTAAAGCGAGTCTTATTTTACTTGGTACTTTTTATTCAGAGATCGGGAGAGGGATCAAAATATCATATAGTATTATTTTTGAAGTTCAATTAAATGAAATTTTTGATATTGTGTTTGAAGTTAAATTTTGTCAAAACTAACTTTAGACATTATATATGTAAATACACATATCAATTATTTTTTTTAAAAGTACAAATTAAATGACGATATCAAAATTACGTGTGGTTACACTTTGTCCCCCTAAAAAAGCTTGAGGGTTCAAATGACTAATGACTCTTTTTTAATTATGAAGACACTTTGTATTGATAAAGGTTTTGTCGAAATTGACTATCACATATGCCCTTTACGTTCTCTTTATATACAAGGAAGTGTCTATTTCATAAAAAATGATCTATTTTGGGCCTGTTAGCGTAAAAATTGATCTATTATGGGCCTGCTTGGGTCAAGAGCATAGTGACGTAAATAGACACAATTACAAACTTTGTTTCCAACTGAAAATGATATCACTAACCGATTTGGAGCGTGCACATTCATGGACCCTAAAATTGTCCGAGATAATGGGAGGTGATATCCGATCGATTTGATTCTTGTACCATAACACATTAGATATTGAATCTAATTCACACTTCAATCAACACGAGCCCAAAGTTTTTGTTTGTCACCAATGTGTGGTTCCATTTCATTCATTAATTTGTCCACCAACTATTAGCCAACCGTCCAATTATTTTGAACAAATTTTTGACAAGCCACATTAGAATAAATCTCATCATATTAAGCAACAATACAAAAGATAAATGCATCGAAGTCATTTCCCATTTGCCCATAATCCCAACAAAAACATTGAATAATTTTACTTTTTCCGCTGAAAATCATTTTCACCGTCCAATTTTGCTATTAGAATCGAACTCCTTTCTCAACTTTGAACAATAACCGAACTCCCCTGTGAATATTTTTTATTTTATTTTAAATTGAATAATTATTAGTAGTAGGTTATCAATAATTTCCTAAAATTGGAAATAATTAATTCTTAGCTAGAAGTAGGTTAACGTACATTAGAACATTAAATCATTAATGCATTGAATTTCAACCGTCGACTTATACCGCCCAACTTTTAATATACATTTAATGATTTTTGTTGCCGACATTTAATTTCTTGTGTTTTATTTCCTCATTTATATCTATTTTTATTATTATATTTTTATATATTAGTATCTATTTTTATTCCAAGAGAATTTGCTCCTTAGATGGACGATTCAATACTAAATTTGATAGTATTTGGAGTTGTATCATGGACAACATTATTTTTATTAACAAGAAAATTGTTCCCAAATCGTTCTTTCGATTTTTGCAATCGTTTAGTTTCAACTATTCATGCAATTTTAGCAGTAACTTTAAGTTTAATTTCTGTTCAAGATTGGAATTGTCCACTTTGTCCTTTGGCTTCAAGATCTTCTCACAAACAGGTATTTTTTTTTATTATTTTTTTTAAAAATAATTTTTAACTCAAGAATTTGGCTAATTGTTGTTCTAATTATATGTTGATTCTTGAAAAAATAATTAATGAACAGATGAGGGCATTGGCAGTGACAGTAGGGTACCTTATTTATGATTTTGTATGTTGTCTTTTTGACAAACAAGTGAAGATTGATAACTTAATTCATCATTTGGTGAGTGTTGTTGGACTTGGAGCTGGCCTTGCCTATGAATGGGTAAGTTATGGTTTTAATATTTCATGTTTAACTACTTTGTGACTCAAGAGTCGTGAGATATAAGGTATAATAATCACAGGATAAAATGTAAGATTATTTTATCTTGTGTTTGGTAGAAGGTTAGATAGTTCTGAAATTATTTATCCCACCGTATAACCATAGTAATAAGATAAGTTATCTCATATATATACATGGTGAAATCAGTAGAACTCTAGTCTATATGGGTTGAACTCTATTCGTTTGGTTGGGAATAATATAATTTTTCGATTAAAGAGTGTTAAATGAGACTACCTCTTTACATAAGGTGGATCCGTCACTGATTCGGAGATTAAATTACTTAAGGACACACAAGCAATTAATTATGGGCATGGAAAAACTCTCTTTCATTTTTTATTTTTTTTGTGTTTTGAATACAAGGAGTTAACAAATCCTTACCTTTAAGAGATGTTTGTGATTTGCAGTGTGGTTCAGAAATGGTAGCAGCATTGTGTGTGACAGAGATTTCTAGTCCATTTTTACACATGAGGGAGATTCTCAAAGAGCTTGGATACAAAGACACTGACTTTAATCTTGCAGCTGATGTTAGCTTCTCAACTAAGTTTCTCGACTATTCACTTTCAATGTCGTATCCATGTCAAGTTCTCCAAATATACACTACTTTTGAAAAATTCGACACTCACTCGCTAACATTTTTGAAGAATCCAAACAACATAACTTCTCATAAACTTACTTATTTTCTTTTCAATTTAAAGATTTTTTTCTTCATCTATGATATATTAATTTAGTGGGAACAAAGTTTAATTAAGTTATTAATTTATGGTTGATTTGTTTTAATTTGCAGGTTTTATTTGCAGTGATTTTTAGTTGTGCTAGGATGATAGGGGGGCCATATCTAACTTATGTGACTCTTTCTGATGATAATCCAATTCTCATTAAGGTAACTTAATTGAATCAAATATTTATTTATTTACTAATACACAATTTCTTTTACTTAATTAACCAAAAATCTGATTTAAAACAATAAATTGGTGACATTATAATGTTTTTATGATTTTACAGGCCATGGCTTCGGGATTGCAACTTGTTAGTGCTTTTTGGTTCTACAAAATTGCTAGGATGATTATGTACAAATTTTCTAAGAGAAATAAAGCTAAAATTGTTCATTTAATTAGGTAATTTGCGCATAATTTGTACGAAAGAATTTTTTTTTTTTTATAAATTCTTGTGTATCGAACATTCATATATAATAACCTTTGAGGGTTATTTGCTATTTGTACTTTAGGGTATTGATTTAGTGCTCAATATTATAAGCGAAAATCATGATAAATAATAATTTAAGTGCATAAACCTCAAATGAATTGTGTCGGTTTTTGAGAACATCGTATTTATGAAGTTGCTTAATTGAATAAAAATTCCCAAAAGTTGTATGCGGATATATAAATAAATATATCTTATAATTTTAATTTTACATAATATTGTATATTGGACATATAATATTATATATCAAGATTCGATTTTGTATATTATTGTATATGAGATGTATAATATTGTATGTCAAATAAGAATAAGCGTTTTCAACAGTTACATTTTTAGAGAAGAAACCAATAAAAGAGGAAGTGAGGAAGGTGTAATTAAGAAATACTAATTGAGCAGTTTCAAGTTACTAATGCCTTTTACATTTGAGAAGAGTAATGCTATTAGACGGTGACTTTTCAATAACCAAAAATATTAGTCATTTAGTACTTGAATAATTACATAAAGTGAGGAGAAAATCCAATAAATGTAAAAAAAAATGAGAAAAAAGATAAATAGCATTCTAGATCATTGAGAGGTGCCACATCACTTCTTCTAAATCTAACTTTATTATATATATAGACTAGTGACGAAGAGCCCGAGCAGCGCACAGGCCCAATATCTATATTTTTTTGTCCTAATGTATGTGGCACAGATAAAATATAGTGAGTTATTTAAATTTACCTACATTACAGGTCACTTTGTCCTAATTTATGTGATATGGATAAAATTACAAAATTAACCCTTTTAAAATGTCTTTCAGATATTTTAATTAGTTGTTAATTATTATTATTTATAATACTTTTTTGGTAATTTTAAAATGATATATTTTATTTTTCTGTCCCAATATATGTGACCCTGATAGAATTCTGAGAGTCAACCTATTTTTATTATATATCTTTTAAATATTTGAAGTCATTTGTAAATGATTTATCTTTTTAAGTCATTTCTAAATGGATCAGTCAATTTGTTTTTTTGTGTTTCTTTAATAAATATTTTAAGTTGTCAATTATCACGATTTATTGTATTTTATACATAATTTTTAACGATAGATTAATTTCAAGAATCAATCGAATTTTTTTATATGTATTTATTTTTGAAATATTTTATGTTGTCAATTATCATGATTTATAATATTTTTACGATAGATCAACTTCAAGAATCAGTGGAATTTTTTGTATTTTTTTCAAAACATATTTTATATTGTCAATTATCATGATTTATAGTATTTTTACACAATTTTTA
>NW_006238958.1:666274-767878 GCF_000226075.1 Solanum tuberosum
ATTTATAATACTTTTTTGGTAATTTTAAAATGATATATGTTATTTTTTCTGTCCCGATATATGTGACCCTGATAGAATTCTGAGAGTCAACCTATTTTATTATATATCTTTTAAATATTTTAAGTAATTTGTAAATGATTTATTAAGATAATTTTTAAGTCATTTGTAAATAGTAGAATGTCCCATCATAAACTCCCTTTTATTATATAGTAGAAAGAATAGAAAATAATAAGAGAAAAATCTAGTAATTCCACATGTCAAGTTAATGGGTAGCCTCAACTCCCACTTATATAATAAGAGAATAGATTATTATTTTACTGTAAAAATTATTAAAAATGACATTGTCATTCTTCTCATGGCTCTTCTATATAATAGAATAGACAAGATAATTGAAAGCCCATTCACGAGCCAAATATAATTAATTATATTTTCAATTTTAATTTAGAAAAAATATCTAAATGCACATCTTATTTTACTATAGTCTCTAAAATTTTCTACCATTTAAAAAAATTACAAAAATCTCTCTCTGATACATCGTATCTTCTCTTGAATACATCTCTCCTCCTTCTGATACATCTCTTCCCTCTCGAATAGACCCCTCCCCTCTCGGATTCATTAGTGAGCTATGTGTTTGCAGGTTTCTTGAATAGCAATGTATCACGACTGATGCATCTGATATTTTTTAATTTTAAGGAATTTTTGTAATTTGAAAAAGAGTAGGAATATAATGTAATTAACTATTAACGCAATGAAAAATTATATTATTTTTACTTTAGTTTATGTGACATATTTTTCTTTTTAGTCAAATCCAAAAAAACTATGTATTAGTATATTTAATAACATTTTGACTTTAAAATATTTATTTTATTCTTAGTAAAATGATTTATAGTCATATGAACATCTATGGTTTGTTTTAGACAACAAATATAAAAGTGTTTTTTTTTTGAAAAAAAACTTCATGTTAAGTCAAATAAACATACATAAATAGAAATGGAGGGAGTACAAAATTTAGATCAATTTTATATAGAGCCGTCAAAAAGGGTCGGCCCAGCCCTACCCGGCCAAAGCCTCGCAGGTCAATGAATTTGATGGGCTAGGGCGGACCGGCCCCTTCATTTGGAGGGCTTGCAAATGTTCAACCCAACCCTAAATGGGCTGAGGGCTGGGGCATGCTAGCTCTTTTTTTTTTCTTTTTAAACTTAAAATTTCATATTTCCATTGGAGTTTCACACGTCATGATTGTTGTGAAAATTTCTTCAGATACTGAGGAATATAAACTATTCATTGTTTTGAACTTTTTAATTTTTTCTTCATTATCATTTTTTATTTGAGTCAAAGTTGAATTGACAGGTTGTGGTGATGGTTTACCATCTTCTTCAACAATATCCTATAGATCCACATATTGTAAATATGTCTTCATCCCCATAATTAATAATTCTCTCATTTGAACATATGAGAAGAAATTAGTGGAAACATATTTGATGTCATATATGTTATTTGGTGGTGAAGATTACTAGCTCTGATACCATTTGAAGAAAAATATTTTATTTATAAACTCAAATGTTTTATACGTTTCTGTATATTTATGTGATTCTATATTTTCTGTATATCGAAGATAACCAGTAACTTCCCTATTTATAAAAGTAAAAAAAAAATTAAACTAGAACTAGGAACCACTCTAATTAACAAATCCTAATAAAACATAAAACATAGATACCATAAATAACAAATCCTAATCAACTTAGGATTCCCACTCCAACTTTGAATTATTATTTTCTACAATAATGAATTTAAAAATATATACATTTATATATACGTGCATGTTATTAATATTAAACAAATTGACATTTCTCCTACATACTATTGCAGATAAACCTAAGATGTTCTACTACAATAACCACAAACAAAAAAAATGATTACGTTTTTTTTAGCTTCTATGATTATGAGAGTTATCATAGTTTTGTTACTAGCTACTCTTTGCACCGAAATTCACCACACAGAGAACAAAAATGTGAAACTCATGCATATGACAAATGTAGCATTTGAAGGTGGAGTTGCTTATGGTAGTTTTTTTAGGAACCACACGATTAGCTACATGTGGATTGTCACTATTTACTTATATGAGCAGTTCTTTGTGTGTGGGTATTGAGGTCTGGACGTATGTGTACATAAAAAGACCAAATATGATAAGGAACACTCAAGTTGATTGGGGAATGAAACAACACATTGTCTTCGTAACTACTGAGCACTATATAAAAATAGTTGTTTCTCTAATGCAGTCTGTTGTTTGGGTGATGAAGATTAATACACTTAAGACTCGATGTTCAACTTCGCAATGGGGACATATGGATAGATTTTTCTCCGTATATCTCATATTGCTTGCCTTTCTCGCTTGGACGAGAGAAAACGAGTAGAAAAATCGTCTTCCGTAAATTGTCTGATATTAGGAGAAACTGAAAAAACAGCCATCGAGAATGTTAATTCGATATCATCTCCAATATCACGTCTACACCCTCTGCCAAAACTGTTGGAAGTGATGGGTGAGGTATATATTTTTCGATTGACAAATTTTAGTAATGGTATGATTTTATTAATACAAGTGATTTATTTCATAATTTCCTTTACTTTATTGATACTTTTAATTAAAAAAATTTAATGTTAGGATGTAATCCACTCGACTTTGAACATGTGGACTTTAAATCTTACTGTAAAATTCAAAGAAGCTCAATTCAACAAGTATGAAGTGAGTGAAGATATTAGCAATATAAAAGAAAGTTGGAAACTTCCTGCATTTGATTTGATTATGATTCAGTATGACAAATTTGTTCCTTCTGATTTTCAGGATACAATAGCTAGAAATGTGAGCTTTTGTTTTTGGTTTTTCTCAATAATTTAGTACTTTGTTTATGTTATTTTTTTCTAATAATGTGACTGAAATCATTTTTTGTTTATATATGCGTGCATGCTATTACTGTCAAACAAATTGATGTTTCTCCAACATAATACTATTGCCGACAATCCTAAACTTTTCCATTACCGTAACCACAAACAAAAAGAAAATGATTATGTTTGTTTTAGCTTCCATGTTTATGGGTGTTATCATAATTTCGCTACTAGCTACTCTTTGCACCGCGATTCGTCTCGAAGTGAACAAAAATGTGAAACTCATGCATATGGCAAATGTAGCATTTGAAGGTGGAGTTGCTTTTGGTAGTTTTAGTTGCCTGCAGATTGTCACTATTTACTTAGTAGTTTTTTGTGTATGAATATTGAGGTATACGTATGTGTTAAAAAAAACCAAAAAAAGATAAGAGACACTCAAGTTGATGGGGTTTCTTGAGAATGAAACAACACATTGACTTCGTAACTACTGAGCACTATATAAAAATAGTTGTTTCTCTACTATAATGTGTTGTTCAGGTGACGGAGATTATACTTAGGGCTCGATGGTTAACTTTTCAATGGAGACATATGAATAGATTTTTCTTTGTATATTTCGTATTGCTTGTCTTTCACGTTTGGGCGGGAAGAGTTGTCGTAAAATCAGCAAAAAAAGTCTCTTTCGTAAATTGTATGATATTAGGAGAAATTGAGAAAGCAACCGCCGAAAATGTTAATCCGATATCACTTCCAATATCACGTCCATACCCTCTGCCAAAACTGTTGGAGGTGATTGGTGAGATATATATTTTTTTATTGACAAATTTTACTAGTGGCGTGATTTTATTAATACAAGTGATTTATTTCATAATTTTCTTTACTTTATTATTGATACTATTTATTAAATATTTCTTTTTATTTTAGAATGTAATTCGCTCGACTTTGGACCTTTGGAGTTTAAATCTTATTGTGAAGTCTAAAGAAATTTAATTCAACATGTGGGAACTAAGGAAAGCGATATGAAACAAAGTTGGAAGCTTCATGCATTCGATTTGATTATGATTCAGTATGACAAATTTGTTCCTTCTGATTTCCAGAATACAATAGCTAGAAAGGTGAGCTAGAAGATTTGTTTTTGATTTTTCCCAATAATTTAGTACTTTGTTTATGCTTTTTTTGTTTTGTTTAATAATGTGACTGAAATCATTTTTTATTTATAGTGGAAATAATTTTTGAACACGCAGGCCCCCGATATTTAAAAAAATTTAGTTACGGGGAAAGCTATTGGTATTCCGAAGGAGATTGAGGCTTTCAAGGTGAATTGATATATAATTCAAATTTCCTTTCTCAATTATTTGAAAACTAGAATTGACATATATTTAACTTTTAATTTCTTGTTTTGTTTATCAAGAAATAGGATATGGATTGACATATGTTGACTGCAACATTCGCAAAGAGCATAATATCCGTAACTTCCTAAAAAATATTTGGAAGTTATATCTTGAATTGAAATAGTGCGGTAATCAAAGGGGCATTGATTTAGTTTGTTGTTGTTGTCGTCATCTACTGATCAATTTTTTGAAAGTTTTTTGTTGGTATTATCTAATCAGTTTGCAAGTGTTGGTATTTGGCGAACTCTAATTATATTTTGAAGGTTTTTTGTGTATTAAAACAATGTTGAAAGTTAAGTGGATTTTCCCCAAGTTGTTTGTTCTTCCTTTCTTATGTTGTTTCATGTTTGTGTATATGTGTTAGAACAGAAATACCTTTAGATCATTATAACTTGAGCCGTCAATAATACTTGTTCATATAAATTAAGACATATGATGTATATGATTATTGTTTATAAGTCCTTAGCATATTTAATTTTCCTATTAATACATTGGCAATCTTTCTGGGTCTATTGATATGATTTTGAACTCTTGAGGTTTTATTCTTGGTTCAGTAAAGTCACCAACAAGGCTTTATTATACTAAGGCCCAAGTCCGTTAGTAGTCTTTTCTTTTTGTGTTGTCATAACGGTCCAAGTAAGTTAGGCTAGCATGTTATGTGTTTTTTTTTCCCTTAATGAAAATATAAAATAGAGGATGAATTCCTCTACAAGGTGCACTATTCATTATACCTTTTTAAAAGATTATTTATTGGTTTACCATGAACATTTTCATGATAATTCAATTTTTATTTATTGAGTGTTTGATATCAAAATTGGAGTCTGATTAATTTGGATTCGTATCGTATAAGACATACTCAAGAAAAGTGTGGAAGTCATTTGAGTCCAATGGATCGCACCAAATTCTTTGGTATGGAAGTTAAACTTCTTTATTAGCACTCATGCACATTACAAATACTGAATAATAAATGACATAGATTGAACTGAGATTTTGATTCAAAATATAAGTGAAAGATGTTTTAAAATTTATTAATCAAAGTTAAAAGACGAATAAAAGAAAATGCTAGTGGATATAATAATAAATTGTCTTAACCTATTCTGTAATATAGTTCCTAGATTCTTGGACAAAAGATGAAAAGTTATTTTAAGAAAATGATGCTTGCATGTAAATTTGTATATTCTGAATTTCTTGCCACTTTGTGCTATTGTTAAAGTAACCGAGAAAGACATTCAACAAAAAACAAAAATCTTTTTCCACTTTTTTTGTCCCGACGAATGAATAGATTATTTTTGGAAACGACTCAATATACTAGCAACTGAGAATGGTATTCCACAAATAACTTTTTTTGTCCACGTGAATATATGAATTATTTTTTAAAACGACTTAATATACTGCTTACATATGTCCTATTGTACCGAATCTCGGTTATCAAATTCTTTATTATTATATTTTATACAAATTGTCGTGGCATGAACGAATTTCTTCGCTTTGATTTCACCCCTAAAGCTAGATCCTACCCTAACCTTGAGGGTGTCGCAGATCGAGTTCTGGGCTAAGGTTATCAATTTTGCAGCCCTTCGAAACTCCTTTCAGGAAAAGGTTCAGTAGATCTATCAGATTACCAGAAATGATCAAAGAACAAAAAAATTGGCTAATCGAGAGTCCTTGCCCGACAAAAAAAAAGGATTTGCCGGTAGAATGGGAGTAAATAGCCCTTTTTGGTCATATGGATCGAAAAAGAGTTCTTTGGGAAAGAAACTACACCATGCTCCCTATATCAATAAAAGGTCTCACGTAGATCAATTACCTAAACCATGTTTTTCCCAAGCTGAGGTCTAAGACCCTTTCGGAAGCAAACCCTAGAATAAAGATGGAGGAGGCACAAAAAGATCAATTTGCTTTTGAACTAAATCTTTAAAGGCAAAAAAAATAATTGTACATTTTATGCATTTATATATGATATAAAAATAAAATATATAGTGTCTTCAAATACCTCCTTGATTGATGTCATTTGTGATTTTTTAAATAGATATACGTTCAGCGTATATGTAGTTTTTGAAGAAAAAATCAACGAAAACCCAAATCTTATTAACAACAGGTTAAGAAGAAAGATTGAGATAAATCCCATTAGTTGGGATCAATTTCTAGAGTTAGAACATGAAGTAAAATTTTGGGTTTGTCAACCCAATTTTGAATGATTTAAAGTTAGGACAGAGGAGAGAACCTTGGACTTAAAAGCCCAATTTGGCTGAATTTGGGCAAGGAGCCCAAGTTCAACTTTTTCACTGTTGTATATTTATTTGATATATTGACCATCTTTTATTTAACTTGGTTTTACTTTATTAAATTTCCAAAAGAAAGTCATTTCTTCTTTTTATGTTTAAATTGAAATAATTTATATTTATATTTATTATTTATTTTATTAGTTGTCTTGTCAATACATGAGTTACTTCCCTAAAAATATCTCTTTAGTTTATTTTCCTTCAAATAATTTTTTTTTCTTATTAATCAATATTTTCGAAATTAGTCAAATATATAGTCAAGTTGTTGGTCAACCGCATGTTAGCGGACACTTCGAATGCCTAATTCATTCTCAAAGTGTAAATTGAAACCCAAACCCTCTTTGGATTTCAAATGATTTTTAGTTTGTTTAAATCTTTTGAAAAATTTTAAGTTTTCTTAATTTCTTTTAAAAAATTAAGTGACGACTCTCTTTGTAAAATCAATTTTTCTTAAAAAGTTAAGTTGATTTTCGAAAATAAGTCTTTTATTTCTTTGACTCCGCTGGGGACATAATTAAGTTCTAGCCATGATAATTTGACTGTTTGACTATTTATTGATAATTGTTGAATTATTTATCTATGCCTTACTTGTTTAAATTTCTATTAAACTGTCATTTCACATTCATGACATTTTCCGATTGACTATAGTATATTAAAGAACAATTTTGCGAAATCGTAGCAGATCTTTCTTATACAATTCAAGAAAATGTAGCATTTGAAGGTGAAGTTGTTTTTTGTAGTTTTAGCTGCATGTGGATTGTCACTTTTTACTTCTATTAGTAGTCCTTTGTGTGTGAATATTGAGGTCTACACATATGTGTTCAAAAAAAGACCAAAAACAATAAGAGACATTCAAGTTGATGGGGTTTCTTGAGAATGAAACAACACATTGTCTTCATAACAATTGAGCACTATATAAAAATAATTGCTTCTCTACTATAGTGTGTTGTTCGGATGACGAAGATTACACTTAGGCTCGATGGTCAACTTCGCAATGGGGACATATGAATATATTTTTCTTTGTATATTCCGAATTGCTTGCCTTTCTCTCTTGGACTGAAAGAGTTGCCGTAAAACTGACAAAAGAACCCTCTTCCTTAAATTGTCTAATATTAGGAGAAATTGAGAAAACAACTTTAGAGAATATTGATCCGATATCACCTCCAATATCACGTTCACGCCCTCTGCCAAAACTATTGGATATGATTGGTGAGACATATATTTTTCGATTGACAAATTTTACTACTGGATTGATTTTATTAATACAAGTGATTTATATCATAATTTGCTTTACTTTATTGATATTTTAATTAAAAAAAATTTTAATGTTAGGATGTAATCCACTCGACTTTAGGTCTTTGGAGTTTAAATCTTATTGTAAAGTCTAAAGAAGTTCAATTCAACATGTGGGAAGTGAGGAAAGATATTAGCGATATGAAACAAAGTTGGAAGCTTCCTGCATTTGATTTGATTGTGATTCAGTATGACAAATTTTTTCTTTCTGATTTCCAGGATATTATAGTTAGAAGGTGAGCTAGAAGATTTATTTTTGGCTTTTCCTAATAATTTAGTGCTTTGTTTCCGAACTTTTTTTTTGTTTAATAAGATGACTGAAACCATTTTTTGTTTATAGTGGAAACCACTTTTGAACACGCATGCCCCTGATATTCCGAGAATTTTAGTTACGGAGAAAACTATTGGTGATCCGGAGGAGATTGAGGCTCTTGAGGTGAATTGATATATAATTCAAATTTGCTTTCTTAATTATTTTAAAACTGGAATTGACATATGTTTAACTTTTAATTTCTTGTTTTGTTTATTAGGCAACAGGATATGAATTGACATATGTCTACTGCAACATTCGTAAAGAGCAGAATATACGTAACATTCTAAATTTTTTTTGAAGTTATATATATCTTGAAATGAAATAGTGCGGCAATCAAAGAGGCGCTGATTTAGTTTTTTATTGTTGTCGTCGTCTACTAATCATATTTTTGATAGTTTTTTATTGTTATTATCTAATCAGTTTGCAAGTGTTGTTACTTGACGAACTCTAATTATGTTTTAACGGTATTTTGTGTATTAAAACAATGTTGAAAGTTAAGTGGATCTTCCATAAGTTGTTAATTATTTCTTTCTTTGTTATGTTGTTTCATGTTTGTGTATATGTGTTAGGACAAAAATACATTTAGATCATTATAGGTAGAGCCGTCAATATGGGCTAGGCTTGTTGGGCCGGCCTGGCTTAACCCGTGATTTGATAGGGCTGAGGTACGATTTTTGGAGCCTATTTAAGAAAAGAGTTGTTTAGCTCGTCCTGAATAAGTCTGCCGATTTGTTGAGCTTGAGAAATATTGATAGGGCCGACCCGTGGACCGAATAAAAATGAATTAAAATATAAAAATAAAATAGAGAATTAAAAATAACAAGAGTCTTAACTCAAAATCTGTTTAAAATTTGAAATATTACAATTTAAATACAAATTATGTTTATAAAATATGTACTACATAAATAAAAAATTTCCCTAAAAATTTCTAGGGAATCACTACATAGGCCATAGCTAGCCTATGGAATATTGTCATAGTTTTTGTGTTTTATTATGACCAATGGAAAAAATTAGGTTAATATTTCTATTTAGCTATTTATGTTTTTACTTGAAATCAAACTTAATAAATATTATAAAGATAATTTTATTTGTCTATTTGACTAACAAGTAGTAACACTAACACCGTGTAATATTTTCTTGTCGATATCTATGGTAATATTTTTAAATTATAATTTAATTTAAAAAATTATAAAAAATATACTCTTAAGAGGAGAGAGCTTGCCCGACAAAGCTCGTAGCCCACGTACTTGTGGGCTAGCCCGATCTGGCCCGTCAAATTTCAAAAACTAATTGAATCTACCATCAAACCGATCTTGAAATAAAACCCACAAGCCAACCTATGACTATGGCTCTGATACCGTGTAGAGAATAACAGAAGAAAAGTATAATCGGGGAACCTTTTACTAGTCCAAGATCGTTAACTAAGATCGGAAGACTCAACTAAAGAAGCGAAAGCTAGAAGGGAGAACTTGTTTATGGTAGAAGACTATTTTATTTGGGTTGTTCTTAGGTTGTTTTTGAGTTGTATACAAATGACAATGGTCACCCCTATTTGTACTTGTGTAGGGATGATATTACAAGCTCTTGACTATTCTATCATTTACTATAAAAATATCTTCTCTAAAATATCTACAAGAAAGTTCTAGCGAACTTATCTTCTAGCAATTTCTATAGAATATCTAGATATTTCTTCAAGACAATTTCTATAGAATATCTAAATATTTCTTTAAAATAATTATTTTAGGTACTACACTAGACCATTCTAAAAACTATATTAGAAAAATCTATGGTATTCCAAAAATCAACTTTATCATTTTTTCACAAATGAAATAGATCAGCCCATATTAACAGCTCTAATTATAGCTTGAATTAATGTCACCTTTTAGACATTTGAATGCTTTACTTAGGCCTTACTGTCACATGTACATTCCCACTAAGATTACAATTATGTACCATCAAATAAAAAGCACAACTATTTCTTATCATGTTTAAAGTCACAACCAGCTTGATCTAAATCCTTAAAACAAACAAATTGCTATCTCTTCCTTCGTGTTAAGTAAATGGACCAGAATATAATTATCTAATTAAAACTTTGTGAAATAGGACAAATTAAGAGGGTATAATATTCTTAATAGCACTAGTTAATTTCGATTAATGAATCTGTTGTATTCTCTAAACAAAGCAAGCATGCACTAGTTTATTATTTCAATTTTCTTGTCAACAAACAAGTTTCTTTTTATGGAATAGCTAGCACCAATGGGAAAATAAGCAAATTGTAGAGAATAGCAGAAGAAAAGTATAATCGGAGAACTCTTCTGCTAGATCATTGATTAAGATCGAAAGATTCAACTAAAGAAGAGTAAGCTAGAAAAGAGAACTTGTTTCTGGAAGAAGACTCTTGAACTGGGTTGTTCTTAGGTTAGTTACAAATGCCTAATGTCACCCATATTTATACTTGTATAGGGATGATTCTAGAAACTATTCTAGATACATCAACAAGAAATATCCAGATATCCTTATCTTCTAACTATGTAACAAAAATCTAGATATTTCTATATTTTACTATAAATATCTAATTATCTATAACATCTAGATTTTTCTTAAGTATACTCTACAAAATTTTAAAAAGTTCTACTAAATATCTAAGATATTTTTTGTACTTCCAAAAAATCATCTTTATTTTTCACACAAACTCCTTCATTAGGCCATGGCTATAAAAAGGAAAAGACTTTTAGACACTGAATAAGTCTAGTAATTAAGATACCTTAAGGAAATATAACAATCTAATACACTAGAAGGAAAAATCATCCCAATATACTAATTGATATCCATATTGCTAAATGATCATGATCAGAATTAAGATGTGTCGTAAAGAAAACTTTAATGTATATATTTACCATTCTGTTGAATCCGGCATTTAATTTAATTTATTTGTATATTTACTTTTTTATGTATATATTTACCATTCTGTTGATTCTTTAAATGAAAATCGTGGTTCCACAATTAAGTAAAATCTTTTGAAAATAACTTTGGGATTTTGGTGATTTGACAACTAGCACAGTTTACAAATTGCCTTGAACAAAACAATAGGTAAATGGGTGAATTTATTTTTTTCAATTCACAAATGTTATGAAATAATGACAAAAAGGTAGTCTTAAAAGTTGTAGAAAACATTTATGTATTTTATTTTTTCGAATAAATCAAATTAAAGATTAGCAATCTTATAAAATATAAACTTATATCATGTATTTGTTTATTAAATACTGCTGTTTGAAGACTAGAATTTTTGTGGTTTTCCATTTTTTGATTTTATCATTTGTTATATTTTGTAGTTATTCATACCTTTGTCATTAGTAAATTTGTCTCATTTTTGTTCTAGACTTTGACGGAGCTCCAGGGTAGATAGGATAGATCAAAATACTTCCAAAAAAATGTAAAAATGTACATCTTAATTAGTTTCGACTATAGTTTAAAATTACTTAGTTTACTTTAAATTTGAGCTCTGTTACACTACCAAAAAGAAACGAAATTATGATGGAACTCCGAAGTATAATAGTGTATAAAATTAGAATATTTATTTCATATAGTAGAGACTAGAGAGTATTTTTGACCCTTCATTGAAATTGTGTATAAAAGTTTATAACAAATGAATGAGTTGAAAGGTGAAATTAGGAAGAATTGTTGCAGAATTAACTGAAAATTTTCGTTATTTACTATGTATTAATCATGAATTGAATGGATCATGTTTAGATTCTTGATTACCTTTGATCTTATGCACGCGCAAATATTTTGATTAGTATGGATTATGCTAAGTGGTTCTTTATTTATAATGAAAAAAGAAAAAAGAAGTTACGAAATCATTTTTAATTGGGATATGAAAGGGGATTTTTTTTATTAACGAAAGACCTAATTCTAATTAAATTAGGATTCCTTCTCCTACTTGGATTCCCAAAGGAAAAAAGAAAACGACTCCTTCTCCAACGGTTAAGTTCAATTAAGATACACATTACTATATTATTTTAATTATTATACACGAAATAAGTCAATAACAATGATTTGTAGGTGAGAAAAGAAAAAAAAAAGGAATTTGTGATAAACTTAATGCAGTTTAATTGGATTTTATTTATTTACTAAATCATATTAAAATTAAAAAAACACATTGATTTGGTAGGTTGCTTCACTAACTTCTCCCAGTCTCCTAATCCATTGATTGCTAATCAAGAATATTACCATATCTGTATGAAAATCTTATACTACTAAAAACTTTACGTTCTCTATATGTCCATACTTGTAATTTAGGAGTCGTTGGATAATGTGGGAGGGCTATTCCAGAATTAAAATTTATATATATATTGTTTCAGATATTGTTAGGGTGTGTTAAAAGTTCAATATTGGTTGGGGAATAAATTGTCGGTTTGTTTACATGGACTTGGGTAATCATCTCCTCATGAACTAACTTTTGGGTTGAGTTTCAGGTGTCATATCTTACATGATATTAAAGACTGATTCATCCCTAATTTACGCCATATGATTTTTTTTATCGCATAATTACAAACATCTTAATTTAAAGCAAGCTAAGATCAACTACGTTATAATTAAAGAGAAAAAGCTCAAATATGCCATTGAACTTTTAGAAAAGGTTCATTTATGCCATCTGTTAAAAGTTTGTCTCATCTATGCCATTGTTGTTAAAAAAAAGGCTCATCCATGCCATTTTTTTTAACTCCGATTTTGTAAAATCATTTTCTTACATCTAACGTTAGTTTACTATTTATTATATTTTGATTACTTTTTTTAATTATTAACCACGGTTAATATAATGTGGATGACAGGAAAGAGAGGATTTATAGCTCGATAGAACCTAATAAATTTGAACTTTTGAATTAAAAAATACCTATGAAATTACACACACATTAATTCCTCATACCAAGTTCTTACAAGGAATCAAGATCAACTTCAAAAATTAAATTCTCAAACAAACATTATTTAAAGTTAATCAAGCCTAAAAAAGTTCACGTAATGGGGAATATTAATCTTTTGAATGAATTGAAAGGTGAAATTAGGGAGAATTAACCGAAAATTCTCGTTATTTACTATGTATTAATCATGAAGTGAATGGATCTATGTTTAGATTCTTGATCAGTTTTGATCTTATGCATGCGCAAATATTTTGATTAGTATGGATTGTACTAAGTGGTTCTTTGTACGTTTTGAATTTTTATAAAGAAAAAAAAAGAAGAAGTTACGAAATCATTTTTAATTGTACCATGGTAAATATGTTGTGTGCAAAAGAAAATAGATATGAATCAATTAATTAAAGATAGTGTTAAGTATCAATTCCCTATCAAGGTAGACATTAAATATAAAATAGCACTTGTAATAAATAATAGAAAAATAAAAGGAAAAGAAATTAAAGAGTAAATAGACATTCGTGACGATTAGTAAATTAAAAATATATTATAAATACACAAACAATTAACGCCATACATATATAAAATCCTGCAATCGAATAACCTTGATTCTCTTTTACAATGTGCAGATTCAATGTCTTCTTCTGCTCCGCTTTTATAGTCCCACTATAGATTATCTCAATCTCAATCGTCTCATCCGTCTCTATATTTATCTCAATATGATTCATCTCAATTTTTTGATCTACTACCTCTATATTTGATTCATCAAATAAACTATGACAGTTGAGATGGCAGTTATGTGGATTATATATAAGAAGGAAAATTAACCTAATTCTAATTCAACTAGGATGCACTTTACTTTTACGAAGAAAAAGAAAAGGACTCCTTGTCCAACTGTTAAGTTCAATTAAAATTATATATATATATATAGTTTCGGATATTGTTTAAGTGAGTTAAAAATCTAATATTGGTTGAGGAATGGATTGTCGGTTTGCTTGCATGGACTTGAGCGATCATCTCCTCATGGCTCATAAGCTAATTTTTGGGTTGAGTTAGACTTAAGATGTCATATCTTATATGATATTAAAGACTACTTAATCCCTAGTTTATGCTATATAATTTTTTAATTGCATAACAAGCATCTTAATTTAAAGCAAGCTAAGATTGACTATATTATTTTTAAAAATGTCACTTCAATTAGCTCATCTCATAAAATTATTATACAAAATAAAATAAAAAAGAATAAACTCACTAATATATAAATATAAATCTATGCAAAGATTAAAAAATTACTTATTAACATGACTTAGACAGAGAAATATAAGTCATATTTTACTATCATTTATCAAACATTTACTATTATTTATCAAACATTCTACTATTATGTAACAATATATCAACAATACAGAAATATTTTAAATAATATATCTTGTTTTGACATTATAAAGATTACAACACGTACAAGAAATCACAAAAAATCTTTAAATAGCTCTATAATTAATTATTTTTTTGTATTGTCTTTTTGTGGAAAATGTCATATCTTAATAAAGAAGAATCATACTTCAAATCTTTTATATCAAGAAGCTCTAGGCGAATTTTTTTATATTTTAAGTATTTCATTTAATTTTTAGAACCAAAACTATTAAATTCTAATAAATTAATAGAATTAGAACCAAAATTATTAACTTTAATGAATCCGGTTCATACAACAAAATAGACATTTTCTTGTTGTTAGGCTTTTTATAAGTTATTTGTTACTGTTTGTTTTGTTGTTGAGACGTTCCATTATTCAATGTTGTAGCAACTCTTTTAATTTAGTAAAATATTACTTGATTTAATCAAGATGACTTTAATAGACAAAATCCACCATCGAAGTCTAGAAGCAGAACAATGCCACAAAGAACTAGGAAAAAATTGAAGAGAATTTAGAGTCGGCGTGATATGCTTGTAAAATTGAAGAAGAAAAAGATCCCAGCGATTGGTTGTATGGGTATAACCCGTACTTGTCATTTTCCTAGATTCTCAAGAAATGTAAATGGCCTATTTTTAAAAGGAAAGACCATACATTGTTATAAGTCATATATGCTTATTTTGGCAGAGTGTACGAATATGACTAGCACAATTATAAATTCTTATTAAAATTCTCAATTTTATAAAACATTGTGGCATTTCCATTTTCATCATGCTCAAGAATTGTATTCTAATATATTCTCTAAGCATATAATTACTAGTTTCATATTGTAGCTCTTTATATATACACATGCAAGGATATCTATTAAAAAAAATAGGGCGAACTAGTCTGATTAACTCTTATACTTGTATGAGTTTGTATTTTGGGCCCTTGTACTTAACCCTTTGTCAACTGAACCCCTAAATCCATTGAAACTTGGTATTTTGAACCCCTTTTTCATAAGGTCAATGGTGCGTGTAATACAACCACTACACCTCAAATTCCACGTCATTTTTAATTGCCACATAGGAAATAAAGTGGAAAAAATAAATTAAACTCCCTAAATTTTATTTGAGAAATCATTTTCTCTTTCTTCCAATTTTTTCCCCAATTTCTCTCCTTTCTCTTCTCTCATTCCAACGCTCTCACAAGTAAAATGCAGCATCAGTAAGACATTTGTCGCCTCCGCAGTGTGTGGTAGAGCTACCACTCAAAGATGAAGACTATGTTCTTGAGATAAGGGATATGTTCTTGTCATGTGAAGATTTACAAAAATTGGAATGATTGATATTGTTCGGCTCTGGCGATGTTGAGTAGGTTGGAGGATACTCTATTACTTGTTGAAGAGTAAGATCGATAAGTTCATTCATTTTTTTGTGGAACAATAGCAGGAATTTGTATTTGTGAAGACCCTTTCGTAAAGTGATAAAGAATAAATTTGCATAAGAAATGATGAGCTCTTTGAAGAAGATGGAAGACAACACGCAACAACCAAAACGAAATGAGGGAAAAAAAATGAAAGAAAGATTTGAAGAGTAGAAAAGCAAAAAAAAAAAAGACTTCTTTTTGTTCAACAATGGTGAATGCATAAATGGAGAAGAAGATGACTCTTGATTAGGTCAAAAATTGTCATTTCTTGTCTTTTTCGAAGGCCTCACGCGCATAAAATGTGTATCACACGCACTTTAGATAAAAATGCCACATAGGATGACAGGTCAAAAAAGGGGTTCAAAATACCAAATTTCAATGGATTTAGGGGTTCAGTTGACAAAGAGTTAAGTAAAAGAGCCTAGAATACAAACTCATACAAGTATAAGGGTCCATCAGACTGTTTCGCCAAAAAATAGGGAACAATCCAAGATGTCTGTAATCTTGACTCAAATGCATAAGTTCACATAGACATGCAGAGTCAGACATGGTATGAGAAGAAGGAACCAATAGATCAACAATAGGTTCATCCATGATTCAAATGTTAACCAGAGTCCATGATAGCCTTTTTAGTCCAACAATGTTGAGTATTAAATTATATTGTTACAAATCATTACTTAACCATAAAATGTAGTAATTCCTAATTTGTCCAAACTTCATCATTATCATGTGGATAGAAGAAGAATACTTATTGTGGGCAATAATTTTGTAATATTCCCATGTGGATAGAAGAAGAATACATATTATGGGAAATAATTTTCTAATAATTTGTGTAGTTACTAAATACATTTATTTATTACTAGTTCACGAACACAGGCATCGTATATCTCATGTTTATTAGTATTAAAGTACTAAAATGATATAAATAATATTGAGGTATGAATGTGATGAAAATTTGAGTAAGAAAATACAAGTATGAATTAATGAATGATTTGCTACAATTTGTTCACTAACACTTTCTTGTGTGGCACTTCTATTTTCTATGAACTTTGAACTTATTCACATGTTGCAAAGCGTGCTTGAGATTTTTTTAAGAAGAAGAAGAGTAGAAAGTTTAAAAGAATTGTAGTGTAAAAATGAGAGAAAACACATCTATTTATAGCCAACAAATGATAGTATGAATAGGTGTTAATTGTGTCTTATCAGAAAAGTCACAACAAATGATAGTATGAATAGTTTATGCTTTTAAGGTAGTATAGATATAGATATAGATATAGAAATAAATAGATAGATATAAATTATTATTATATCAAATATATATTTTTTAATGAAATACATCACTCTAACAAGTTTCGTTATTGATCAATTTAGACTAGAAATGTTGTATCCAAATTAACCCCATTATTATGAAAAATTATGACCAACTTAAAGGGAAATATACAGATAGATTTAAGGATCTTTTTTTTCACCCAAAAACTGCCATATATTAATTCATTCTGGACATAGTATGTTCAAAGGAAATTTCAGCATCGTTTACAATCCAAGTTGGGAATAGTCTTTCCCAAGAAAATTCAGATAACAAAGAAATTGAGAACTTAGCTACTATGTTGCTCGGACTCTTCAAAAAGGTCAGGGGGCGCGTGCCAGAATTGCCAAAAGTAATGTTTTTTGGAGAATCCGACATGGATACGGCATCAAAAGTGAAGAGTCCGCGCAACTTAGCTTAGCTACGTTGTGAGCTACAACATTAAACCTTCTAGGAATATGTACAAACATAATATGCTCTAGAGATGCATACATATTCCAAATATCTTCACAAACTACATCTATGTCCCACGTAGTCTTCCCGTTTTTCTTCATTCATGTTGTATCGCTTTTTCTACACATTTTCTTATTGCACACGCTTCAGCACTTCCCAACAAACTGGATCCATGGGTTGCAAGCACTATATCAAGATATTCAGATAAAGTTTTTGCCATTATGTCTGGAGGGTCAGTTAATTCATTATTAAAACTCCAAGCATTCCTATACTTCCAAATATGAAACATAATCATTACTGTCAAATTTAAAGCACTAGTAGAATTGAGACATTTTTTGCCGTATTAATCTTTTCCTTCCACCACAAAGAAAAGTCAGTGATATTGGCAAGATCATTCCAGTTTATGGGCCTCATTTTCCAAGTTATTTGTGAGTCCGCACACTTGAAAAACATGTGTTCCACTGTATCATCTTTTACAAACACTATTGTCATGATTTAGTCGCTTCTTAATAAAATATTGTTTACAGGTAAGGTATTAAGCACACACCTTCTTAGAATAAAATGTTTATGTTTATTTTTTATTTTCATCGCCCATAAAAAATCCCAAAAGACTTTTGGAAAAACGTGATTACTAGACTGAGCAATATTACCCCTAACATCCCTCATCATGCTTAATTTTTTTTCAAGGTGATAATCCGATTTTACCTCATAAGTTGTCGATTTTGTAAAGTGCCAAATTATTTTGTCCCTAGAACATATAGTAGATAAAGGAATAGTCAAAATATTATCAATATCATTTAAGCAAAAAAGGCTATTCAATTCATCCATCTTCAACATTTGTAAGGTCAACCACTTTTAGATCTAAATTTTCAGGATCAATAGCCTTTCTAGCCCAACTTCACCTACCAAACCGGACTAAATTTTTGAATGAGAAGGGATTGGCCGGACACCTTTTTTTTTTTTTTTTTTTGACTTATATAAATTTCACTAGTATAGGACTTAATTAGTTAGATACATTCTAATTTGTAATACTCCCTCTGTCTCAATTTATGTGATTTACTTTCCTTTTTAGTCAGTCCCAAAAAGAATGACACATTTCTATATTTAGTAATAATTTAACTATAAAATATCTATTTTATCCTTAATAATATGATTTACAGCCACACAAATTTCTATCATTCATTTTGGACCATAAGTTTTAAAAGTCTTCCTTTCTTTCTTAAACTCCATGCCGAGTCAAACTACCTCACATAAATTGGGACAGAGGTCAAAATTAAGTATAATTTGTTTTAGATACATTGTATCCAAGTGGATTTGCATGTATACATAACAAATCTCGCTCGTCTCTCTTGCCTCTCTCTCTCATCACGCTCACCACTCTCCCATTATTTGGTATTCAAAAACATGTGAATCATACCAAATGCATACAGATACATGTATCTAGTGTGATTTGCATGTATCTGGAATACATATGAATCCCGCTCGTCAGTCGCCTCTCTCCCTATTTTTGTGTATCTGGTAGCAAAAATACATGTATTTAAGTGTATTTTCTTTGATATATAGTAGAAAATTCTTAATTACATAATATTTGAAAATGTAGGTAACAATAGTATATATGGTAGTAACGTATGTCTAATTATATAGTTTTTTATTTATTTTTTTAAACCCCTGACATGTTCAAAATTAGTAAGGATTCACTTTTGGGAAGCAATCAAGTTGGCTAGCCAACTCCTTTACAGGTTTAAACTTGAGCGTATGCAAAATAGTCTCACTAACGATAATTCCCGCAAGCTTGAGTAATTAGTACAAAATAAGATGCATCACACGTTTATTCTTTATATTATGTTTTATTTATCTAACATTCTATAATTATATAACAATATATCAATGATAATGAAATATTTTAACTAATATATCTACTTATGACATAGTAAAGATTATCATACCTACAAAAAAAAAATTATGAAAATTCTTTTCCAACAAACAAAATATGCCCACGTTGCCACAATTAACGGCACATATTTTCCCACAATATATGTATTTTTACCGTAACACATGATATGATGAATGTCTATTTTTCATTTTTCTTTTCTTTTATATATTATTATTGTGAGTGTTGTTATATATTTTAATGTCCACTAGTATGTAACTTATCTGGAGGGGATGCAAAACCATCTTTGGAATAGTCAGTAAAAATTTAAAATCAAAATTTAATATTACGAGTTAAATTTTAATTAATTTATTTAAAAAAATAAATTGGAATCTTATCTTATATGGAAATTTGTCGTTGTGTGTCCGAGGAGTCTTTTTTGTTTTATGAATGGAGCAACTCTGGATTCAACTAGAAGTTTGATAATTTTTTTGTTAATATATAATGGACTATCATCTATTATTATTGAGATGAAGATAATGTTTAATATTGAGTATAGAAGAGGAACAAGAAAAACAACGCGAAGACATTGAATCAACATGTTCTGTTTGCTAGAAAAAAAAAGGATAGAGAATATTTATGTGCGGAAATTCATATATGTGTAGCAATAATCTTTCTTATAGTTACAGCTGGTTTGATATATGTATACAATATCACTATGCATAAGAATGATGTCAAATCTTATATCGCCTTATTTTCTATTTTTTTCTTGCGAACTTAACTTATTGTTGCCTGTATAAATTTTCTGGCTTAACTAAGACAACAAAAGTATTTCTTTTGCAATAAAAAAGAGTTGTCACACTATGGATAGTTATCTTTTTCCACAATATAATATGTTTAATATTTATTTTTTCATTAATTTTCTTTTTTTATATAATAAATATATATTAATACAAATGCTATTATATATTTTAATGTCTACACTAATAGGGATTTGATGATCACTAAACTTATGTTCAATAAAAACTTACATTATCTTTAATTGATTCATCATCTATTTTGTTTTGCACACACTTAACAAATTTACAATGGTACAATTCAGTGGAAATAAATGGCGAGGGTCTTTTGATAATGAAAAAACAATAATCCCCTTTCATATCTTAATTAAAAATGGTTTCGTAACTTCATTTCACTATAATAAAAAAATGCAAAATTCAAAACATATAAATGAACCACTTAGCATATAACATTTAACAACAACAATAAACATCTTACAAATTCATAATCCATAGTTCCAAACATTCAATTCATAATACATAGTAAATAACTAAAAATTTCAGTTAATTCTGCGACAGCTATTTCTAATTTCACCCTTTAACTCAGTCAGAGGATTAATATTTCCCATTTTCACCATAGACTTAGCAAAATGACGGAAAAAAATAGCCTCATTTTCAGCATAGCTCTTCACCAATTCCTTAGTCTTTTTAACATTTCCAGTTAGAAGCACTTCATCTGAGTTCAAAAGACCTTTTCCCCATAGCAATAATTTGAAATATGTGTTATCAAATCTGATTGGTGATGCAACATCTAGAGGAGAAATATTATTGTCTCCACCACTTGTTGGACAAATTGATTTTAATCCATTGTAGTAAGTTTTCTCTAGAGTTACATCTGGTAAATTGTCACCTTTTTGATTGTATAACCTTTGTTTAAATGACACACATCTTGCCATACCTATGGTGTGCCCTCCTGTTTAGGCATTAAAAAAATTAACATATATAAGTGTGTTCGAAAAAATAACTTTTATGTATCGAATACAATTTGTATAAAATTGATATAACTTACCAGAAAGAGCAACAAGGTCTTGTTCATTAAGACCTTGTTTATTGAAGAGGTTTATAAGATTTTGGATTGTTGAGTTTGGTGCTGGAATATTTATATTTGCTTTGTTGAAATTTGCTGTCTTTGAGTCTCTTCTTCCTAGTGGTACTTCCCAATATGGTCCACCACTCTATAAATTCCAACATATTAAGTAACACATTATTATAAGCAAAAATCTTGAATTGGCTAGTACTTAATTATTATAGTATTCTACTACTAGTCATGTGAGATTATTTTTTTTAATGTGATTTTACTATTATAGTAAATAAAATCCAGTTATAATATATGAGAGTAACACGATAAATCTTTCTAAAAGTTTTGTTTAAAGAGTAAAAATGATTGCAGTCTATGTAAAAATGTACTAACTTTGAAGGATTCGACATGTACACAAATGTTGTCAGACTTTTAAAAAATTGTTAGTCAGACATGTATAAGATCCTCCAAAAAAAAAAATACACTAATTTTGGAGGATCCATGTATGTTGTCAGGCTTCCCAAAAATGTTTCGACATCCAAGTAAGATCATCCAAAAATGGACTAGCTTTATAGGATTCGACATGCACATGTTGCTTGGATTTTCAGAAAATATTGTTGGACGGGGTATAAGATCCTCTAAAAAAATGCATTAAGTTTAAAGGATTAAACATGTATATATCAGTATTTTGAGGAATTCGAGCAACATAGGCGGCAATCGTTTTCATGTATCTATTTTAAAGATGAAATGAAAAAGAAATGTTGGAGTTTAATTAGATGTAAGCTTACTAGGACAACAGAGTCACGAGCAGCAAGGGCTAGAATGTCAGCACAAGAGACAGTGTGAGGACAAACTTGTTCTAATTTAGCTTTGATTTCATCAATTACTTCATATCCCCTTAGAGAATTCTTGTTTGGTCCTGCTTCCTTTTCACTTTTGAATGCACTATTTTTATCCAATAATATCGATGCATCACAACCCTACAACACAAGTTAAAAAAAATAAAAAATTATTGAGGGGATAGGGTCAAATTTAGCATCTTAAACATTTCAATTTACATTCATTATATTTTGGAGTCGTCATTCATACCATAACCGTCTCGTATTTGTCCTTGACTTTAATAAATTTTTAGTAGTGGACTAGACGTATTAGGGAGATAAATATGCAACGAATTACTAAAGACATGATATGAATGATCCCAGAATATAACGTATGGTATACGAAAATGTGTATAAATATTTATACCTGAACGAAGCAATCATGGAAATGAAGTCTAAGCAAAGAAGCAGCCATTCTTGGATCTTTAGAAATGGCCTCTTCTAAAACAGACATTACAATTTCATTTGCTTGAGGACATGAGATTTGGTACAACTCTGGGAATAGACCACCATAATTATTGGAACTAGAAACTGGAAAGGCTTGGAATATTGCACAAGATAAAATAAACATTACTAGTCCAAGAGAAAACATATTATTAATTGGTGAGTAGAAATTGAAAAATCAAATTGTTGTATGATGATTTTAATTACAAATGCATGGGAATATTTATAGAGAGATAATGTGACCAAATCAACTAACTAGCCCTATGTTACCAAATCCTCTAATAATAGTAAGTTAGATTACTTTTCATGGTAGTCAACTCAATTTTTTACCTACCTTCTAGGAAATAAATGTCTCTTTTATTAGGCGATCGAAGCGAATTTTTGAGCAACAGTAAAGTTGTATTTGTGTGACCTATAGGCAATAGGTTCGAGACGTGAAAATAGACACATTAGGTTAGGCTTTCTACATCACACTTCTTAGAATCCAAACCTTTCCCAAACCGTGCTTATAACATAGAATGATTTGTGCACCAAATTTTTTGTCAAGTGTTTTTAGTTTGAGTTCTAGTTCTACCTGCTCCAATGAACAAAATATGAAATAAATATAATACGTCAACCACGTTATAGAGTTTGAACAACTTTTGAACTTTTCTTGTCTTGGCTATTACTTCAAAAGGTTGCAATTGCAATTGCAATTCCAATTGATTGCCTGAATAATATATCTTGTAAAAATGAGGATTAGTTCAAGTTTGTAATTAATTAAGAAATTAAGTATACAGATTTGGACAAATTTATAGGATCTTGCTAATCCACTCAAATCGCACGATTCTTCATTAAATAAAGTAATTAGCTACTAATGATTCTTAATCACTAATACATAAACCGCTTGTTTAGGTCTATGTGATAAATTGGGTTATCACATAAAGTAACGGCTTGTTTACTGTTTCGAATACTACTACTCAACCATATATGAGTTGATTTTGATATTGCTCCATGCAAACCAAAAAGAAAGAAAGTTATGAGTTCGATAAAATTTAATAATTTTACCTCAAATTTCTATGTTTGTGTTGTAAGATTCATGTAAGATGTATAAATAATTTATACAGAGTAATGCATGATTTTCGAACCACAGACAAAAATGCCTTAGATTTCAAACAAGCTAGAATCAACTATATCATTTCGATTATGTCGCTTCATTTAACTCATCTCACACTACTATATATTATACAAAGTAAAATTAGTGAGTGAACGAAGTACATTATAAATCTACTGACGGGACTACAAGACTTCCTAAAAGAAATATGAGCTTAAGTAAATGTACTAACATGACTTTTAGACACAGAAGAAAGCTACTACTACAAATTAAAATCATCTTGCTGATAAAATAGAACATTCTCATACAGCTCACATAGACAAACCAGGTCAAACTGCGCATGTCACGCGATCAACTGTTTAGGAATATTAGGTCAATTTGTACAATGGGGAGAAGGAACAGTCTAACAAAGTAGTTACGTGTGACGAGATATTTCTATGTACAGAAGCAGCAGTTAGTGAGAACAGAAGTACAAATAATGTATACCAGTCGAGCACAAATTCCTTTGAACAAGCATACCGGCTTTTTCTTCAGTCAACGGACTGCTGATGTGAGGAGATGGACGACTTCTAGTGATTCTTGTTTACTACTGTTATGCATATTTGTCAGAAGCCACAATCTGGAGATTCTTGTGTTGGGAGTTTCACATTCATCTACTTAAGTTTCAATTTATGCTGGCTGTAATCATGATGTGCTTGTGTTGTTGCCCTTCAAGTATATGTATTTTGGTGACTTGAAGCAATTATGATACACACATTTGCCTCATAGGAGTTAGAAGCCTTGCAAATCGGAGGGGAACATGTGCTCTCACCAGAGTTCCTTTCTCAGTGTATTCCTATAAAATCAAAAAGAAAATAAAAGATGAAAATTCTGTCTTATAATCTGGGATAGTAGGCAATGTTGGTACCATTTTGTCAATATTATCTCCATATTGCTTGGACTAATGCAGGAAATGAAAGAAGAAATGGATTTGTGTCACTGTCGGTATGCTTGTCTTTCTCATGTAGTTTGTGGCTAGGCTATTGGCACACAAATCCTCCTATTCTTAACCAGAATTCTAGAGCTCTATTGTAGAACAATACGGAGTGAGTTCATGGTGATACAACAGACACGCCTCAATCCAAGCTAGTTTCATAGTGATAGTAGCAAAAAAAAAAAACCAACTATCTCATGAACAAGGACACTTCCAAACTTCAACATAAGTGACAAGATAGGTGGGGATTCGTCACTCACTTCCCTTAAAGTTTATAGAAGTGCAAAAAGTGTGTGGGTGGTGGGGGTGGGGGACAAGTGAAGGGCTAAATGCAATGGGGAAGACATTTGAAAATGACTATTACTTTTAAATTACTAAGAATATGTGGCTTACGGTTCTCTCAACCATTCCAACTTGATGTATCGTACTGAGGAGTTCCCCTTTATCAAATGGGATCAAGGCTTCCACCCATACCATTGCATCCTGCCAAACAAGTAAAGTTCTATCCATCAAAATCAAACCGTTCCTAAAACTATTGATTAATCATTATCCCCTAGCTAGACAGCATTGTATATGCCTTATTTTCTTTTGGAGAAAATAAAAAAAGCCATATACCTTTAGTCTATTCTGGATTTCATTGCAGAATTCATCCAACCCTTCACCAGTTAAAGCAGAAACGCAAACCACATCGTTTCTCGTCTTGGCTTCTAACTTGATTTTCTCTGGATCTTCAGCTTTATCAACCTGTCAAAAGATAGTTGTCTGATTACATAGTAGTTTCACCTTCAGAAGTCAGGTTGATCACATACAATCTTTATCAGCAAATGTTATCTATTGTGATTTGTGGTAAATGGGAAAGAAAGGGAAAATGATACCAGTTTAAGTTTATGTATAGAAGACGCTGATCTATGCCACATTCAAACCTAGACCATCTAGTTTAGGCAGGAAAAACAATATTTTTTTCAATGTGCACTGAGGTCAGTGAGGAAAGGACAAACGACGCATATGTTACACGAAGGAAATTTTTTTAAAGTAAAATGACAATTCTTGTACAGTAAGCATCATTAAACAGTAGTCAGCAGACAATAAACCAACAACATTCAACATTAACAGGGAACGGCATAAAAAGAAAGGGTTGCAGGTTCAACACAAGAATCTAGCAAAAAATATCATGATCAGTTGGAGGAAGAACAAACCAATCAACAAGAAGATGGCTTAGGATTAAGGAAGTAGAGTGCTCACTGCAAATAAAACAGTATTCAAACTAAATGACATGCAACACTAATACCTTGTTCCACAACATCAACTTTGGAATTGATGATGTATCCAGTTCTGAAAGAACTTTCTCCACAGCTTCTATCTGTTGCTCTGCGAGTGGGTGACTAAACAAGATGGCAAAAGAAGATAAGGAGCTTACGTTGGACGTTGTATTAAGAACTCACTCTATCAAATGGATTTACTTTACCTGATGTCCGCCACATGCACTAAAATTGAAGACTCAGCAATTTCTTCAAGTGTTGCCCTAAAGGCTGCAACCTATTGTAAGAAAAACCATATAAAAGACCGATTTCATAATATCTTAACTTATTAAATGAGCCTATGTTGAAACTTGTCTTTAGCAAGAAGATGTAAAAGATGAACTATCTGTTCAAAGTTGCAAAGGTATTTACCAGAGTTGTCGGTAATTTTTGGATGAAGCCAACTGTATCTGTAAGCAGAAACTCCTTCCCATTCTTCATCTGGCTCAGAAGAGTTGACAACAAGCACAATACATTACAACCATACAGATAACTAATTATACTTATAATGCGGATACGATCCAGAAGCACATAATTTTCAGCCAACGAGGAATTTATATGCTTGAAAAGGGCACCAAGTATAGGAAACATGTCCAAGCAATGAGTTGAGCTCTCATGAGGGTTAATCCTCAGTCATTATCCTCACCTGCACCCTTCTTGTAGTAGGATCAAGTGTAGCGAATAATCGGTCCTCCGCAAGAACATCAGCCCCAGTCAACTGGTTAAGAAGTGTACTTTTTCCGGCATTTGTGTATCCAACCTAAAACAATAAGCACTTATATATAAATTTTCCATTCTCTTGAGCATGGTGTACAAACATTCTACAAAAGACAAATTCCATACCAAAGATACAACAGGGACAGGTACAGATACACGACGGTTCCTGTATTGTTTTCGATGCTTCCGAACAGATTCTAGCTCTTTTTTTAGTACACCAATCTGCAAAAGGTTATAGTAAAATCTAAAGTTAATCATAGCAAGGTGCAAACAACAACATACCCAGTGTGATCCCATCCCACAGGAAAAGGGTGCTAACAACATACCCCGTGTGATCCCATCCCACAGAAGAAAGGTGCAAACAACAGCATACTAAGTGTGATCCCACAAGAGAAAGGTGCAAAAGCGACCCAAAAAAAATGTACCTCACATTTACACATTATTAACATGAAAGAAAGAGTAGAGAACTCCAAAAACAAATGGAATATAGAACTATGACAAAGAGGGTTATAAATAAAAGGAAAAAGCAGGTTCATCCACTTCTCCGGGTAATTATCGATACGAATCAGGAGCTCTGACAGAGGAAGGCAATCATGACTTATTGGTTTAATCTTAAAAGCAGGGTCATCACCACAAGACCCGGTGCAACTAAGCCAAGGAATTTCACTATTCATAGAGGTCTCATTAACTTTTGCATGGTCAGATAAGCAACAAGATGGAAAAACAATACCGAGAGAAAGGACAAGATCTGTTTTCAATTAAAGTTCCGGCTGTGCATCAGTGAACTTTTTGTATACCATCTCATTAAAATTTGATGCAAGCTGGTGCTCGCACGAAGCATTTTGCTGTTGAAATTCGGAAGATGCCAAAAGCATGCTACCAAAAGGCCACTAGAATATGACTAAAGCCAGTAGTGTATTGAAAGCTATGACAGGCAAAAATTCAGAAACCAATAATCAAAACTCACTACAGTCCAACCTCTACAATTGTCCAGAAAATTAATGAATATAGAGGGTTAATATCTAGCTGTAGTTCAATTTGGATGGACCAAAAGTTAATTACAATACACATCAAAAATTTATGCTAAATCAGTAAAAATTGCTTACTTGAGTACGTAAAATTCTCTTGTCTACTTCGATCTGTTTTTCACCCATACCCTTGACCTGCCCTCCAGCTTGACGCTCAAGGTGAGTCCACATACGGGTTAGCCGTGGTAATTGGTATTCCATTTGTGCCAATGACACCTGAAAAAATTCAACTGGTTATGTAAAAGTGCAAAAACTTTCAGGATGCAATACCGACAACAATAGTGGACTTGCCTGTAAAGATGCTTCACGGGTTGCTGCACGCTGGTTGAAAATATCCAGTATGAGAGCAGTGCGATCACACACTCTAACATCTCCACCAAAAGCCTTCTCCAAATTACGCAATTGTCTAAAAAGAGCATCATAAAACAATCAGCCTATTGATTGCCACAAGTTGAATTTACCCTTTTTCAAGTATAGAATTCGATGAAGCACTACCAATTAGATATAAATATTAACCAAGCACAAGTAGCCAGAGTGGATAAAAAACTGCATAAGACCGAAAGCATTGCAGGAAAAAAGGTAAAATACAAAACAAAAAATTACAGAATATAACAGCAACGTTCTTGCAAGAATAATAATCATGTAATGGGAAAAAAATTGCTGAGAAATACCCTGGTGAAAGTTCATCATCAAATATAACAGTCTCAACATCAAATGCACGAATTGCGCTTTTGATTTCTGAAACCTTTCCAGATCCTATGTAAGTCCTCGGATTGGGAGAAGATAGCCTATAAGAAAAGAAAAGAGTAAGCTGAGCCAAAAGAAATTTAACAGGAAAAGAAAATAATGTATTCTCTTGCATCTTGACAGTACCATCCCAGTAAGCGTAAAGAATAAATAAATGAGATAATGTGGAAAACAAGTTCTATGATTACACAACCCAGATCCCACGCCATAAACAAGGTAATAATATTTTTGTGACAATTCCAAGTTAAACAACTGTAAGACGACATGTCTATGCAGTTAAAGTGAGCTCTATGATTAGTGGACCTTAAACTATCTACATTTTGATCTATATAGGATTATACTAACCAAGACTTATGAAGCTAAGGTTATACAAACCACCACTGGTATATCAGAAATGAATATAGTACCAATACTTACTTCTGATATGTAGAATCAACAACCAGTAGTCCAGCAGTATCAGCCAGCTGAGCCAATTCCTTGAGTGATTCCTCTATACCAAATGAATCTTCTGTATCACCTTTGCACGCAACACCCACTAGGTAGGCTTTCTCTTCAAAAACCTAAAGCAGCAAAAAATTGAGTCCAAGAATAGAAAGGCAGAGTACAAGAAAATTTGGTTGGCATATAGCTATAACTGCTTTTTTGCATTGGAAAATCAACAAAAGGAACAAAAAAAGTCATATGTCATACTGAAAAACTTATGCATACCAATAAATACATTACATGCATCATTCTTTTCACTTAAACTTGTATGGATATATCATGGTTAATTTTGCACACAATGTAAAATTTAAAAATGAAGATCTATCAATGCTTATTCACTTACCCTTATACTCCACACAAAAGATTAGCACCATTTATGTTTGAAGACTAGCACCACACAAAAGACTCATTTACTATAGGAATGACAAAAGAAAAGAAAACATATCACAGCTTGTTTTGTGATTAATGCTCTTCCTAGTGTTTTTTTCTTTCGATTCTCATCCGGTGTCCAGTATTAGTATTGGAGCCCGACTAATCCGGATAAATTAACTAAACTTAGTGTATGCATAGGGCTGCTGATAAACTGTTCTCTATGTAAATATTATATGCTCATTAAAATCAACTTATTCATACAAAGCAGAGGGAAATAGCAAATAAAATACAATACTTCAACCTGCTAAGATTTAGCCCTAGAAAATAGAAAAAAATAAAATTCGAAAAAATAATCTCACCTCTCTACCATTACGTAGCTTGAATCTACTAGCGTTTTCATCTTCCTCATCCAATTTTTCCTTGTTCTCACTCTTACTTATCCAAGTTTGAGCTTTTTCTTCAGCTACAACACTAGCAACTCCATTTTCTACTTCATTAACCTCAGTTTCCGGAACTGTTTCCTCTTCAATTACCGGATTTCGCACCGATAAGCTGTCGTCCGGCGATAGAACTCCGATTTCTTCTCCGACTGCTTTAATGCATCCACGGTAACTGTACTTAGTTTGGATTAGCTTAGTGAAGGAAACGGGTCGGGTACGGGTCTGAACCCATCGGAAATCGGACTCCGGGAAGAGAATGGATGGTTTCAAATTGGAGCAGAAGCATAAACTCATGATCAAAGGGATTTTTTTTGTGGATATTATGCCGTATTCTATTTTAAGCTGTAATATCTCGACTCTTGAGTCGTATTTTTGTTTAAAAATCCATATTTTATTATTTTTATCGGCTATTATTAATAGTGACAAAAATGGTTCAAATGCAGTTTTAGCAACAATACCGAAAAAATAAATATAATGTTTTTCCTCTTCTTAGATCGGAGAGCTTGATAGAAAATTTAAATAGTAATATAGGAGACGGGAGATATTTTATTATACAAGAGGACCTCGTGATAATATTATTACTACATGTTTCATTAGTAACATTCCCTTGAGATGTTAATGCGGATTTTGCTTAATTTTTTCTCTATATTATGAAGATTCATCATAAATTCAATAATATGAACAAGTTCACACGGATCGAGTGGACGTTAGTCTTTTTCTTCTCTTTTAGCTTGGGGGAGTAGCACTTATCTAGTAATGTTTGTGAATTTGTTGACAAAGCATGCAAAAGCTTGAACTTTTAAGGTGGAATAAGGCTACCACATAAAGCTTATATATATAGTACTAAACATAAAAATTTGAGACAATATAGTAAAAAGCATTACAATTTTCAGAAACTATTACTATACTACTACTATTTCTTAACATCATCAAGTACTAAAAAGTACAATAAATGCCTTCCATTTCAGGATACATTTTTTTGTTTTTCTAACATGTTTCCAATATCCACCTACCTTGTACTTCTTCAACTTTTCTCCCGCACTCCAATCCTTCAATTAATTCCAACTCTGTAAAACCATAGTATTATTACATCAAATAAAATATATTTCCTCATTCTTCTCACTTCAACCCCTAACATCACAAAAGAAAAAAAACAAACATTCAATCAGTTGATTATGACAATAGTCGTGACTAAAATAGACTCGTAACTAAAGACTAAAAGTTGTTACGACTGAGAGTTTTGCCTTTTGAGCGCCTAATCGCACTCACAATAGTTTTGACAGATAGAAAATGACAAATTACATCCCATTAGAAAAAAGATTAAAATTAAAATTGTTTTTTGAGCTTAAGTTTGCTTGCTTACTTCATTCTTCTGCAGAATCAGTAACACCTTCTCTGTTCAACAAATTATCTGATTCAACTGAAGATTCTGCAAATTCTTCCTTATACATTTCTTCAATCATGGGCTTCCACAGCCTAACTCGCGCGTTAATAAACCAGTTGGAAACCTTAAAACAAGATCATCATAATACTAAATTAAATTATGAATATTGACTATTCAAAATGTTATGCCAAACTATAGGTTCATAATTACCTGATTTTTTGATAAGCCTGTTTGAGATGATAACATAAGCTTTTCAGAGTCATTTGGATATCTGCTTAAAATACAAGCACTTAATAGAATACAAGTTATGAATGCTGCAGACATACAGATTAAGCATTTAGATGAGATGATCAGAGTACATACGGATGGAGAAAGTGTTCGAATAGCCAAGAGCGAAGAATTGCCACTGATGTCTCTGGCAATCCTCTAATTGGTCGCCAAGCTTGTCGATTACCTTGAATGATTCCAAGTTGCTGAAGAGATATTCTGTTCTGCAGAGTTTCTTTCTCAAAAAGACTCAAATGTGACAAGCCACTGCTAATTTTCGGCACGTCTCGTAGCATTTTTTGTCTAATGACATTAATTTGAGATATGATGGCATCTCTTAAGCAGCAAAAATGTCTAGACATTGCTTGAAGTGCAAGTACTGTGTAAGCTTTCCCTGCTCCAAATGCTGCTATTACCTCAAATGTTGAAGTAACTTCTTCCATATGTTGATAATATTGCTCATATCTCCTTTCCACCTGAAAAATCAGCATTAGTAATGTTATAAACCAAAAAAGTTGAATCAAAATATGTGTCGTTTAGTAGAGTGTATAAGAATAGTACTGAATAGCGTATATTAATAATGATGAGATTAGTTATACATAGAGGGAAAACCCTACCAAACAAAGGATTAAATAATATATATGATGACTAATACATGTACTATACTAGATACATCCTAACAAACGACCTCTTAAGCTTTTAGACGAGATGGAATAATCAAGAATTCTGGTGTTATATTTGCTTACCTCTTCCAACAAGACTATGAGCTTCATGATTTTAACATAAAGTTCATGTCTTTCATTGAACAATTCATTGCTTGGTGGGATTTCTCCTTTCAACATAGCGCGAAGGCTTAAAGATCCTTTCTTGCTATTACGCGATAATCGCCTAATAAACTTCTCATTACTTGAATCAATAGTCTTGCCACCAATACAAACCAATTCCTCCAACAGAGACTGAGTTGGTTTCAAGTACTTTGAGTTACCAATAGCAGAAACAAAAGATTCAGTTCCACAAACATTCGAAAAAGATTGATTCATTGCAGCTGCGGAGAAAGAATACTCATTGTTCCTTTGGTCAATTTCTTGGTTCATATAACTAGGATTAGTAAAACTTGAAACAAGTGAATGTGAACCTAAAGAAAGTGAGAGTCTTTGTGCTTGTTGGTTAGTATTAGCATCATGTGAAGCTCCAAGAAGATCCATCAAATGTCTACTATGGTTAACATCATGAGAATCAGTAGTAAAATCAGGATGATTAACAAACTCTATGGATCTAGAAAGTCCACCATGAGGCTGATAGGCAGTAGTAGTATCAGATTGATACATGTCAAAATGTTGGCTACCAATTTGACTAGTCATGATGGAGTCTGAGTTTATAAATTGATGTAAAATGCTTGAGTGTGAAGGTGGGGGTGAGTCTTTTGAAACCATTTTAGCTATAGAGTTCACAAAAATCAATGATCAAGAAATGTTGAACACTAGGAACCTATGCATTGCAAAGTATTCAAACAAGAAGGGGCTAAAAAGGGAGAACAACTAACATGAGAAAGTCCTTTTAAGTACTTGTATATAGTTGTATTATATACTCCCTCTGTCTCAATTTAAGTGTCTTAGTTTAATTGAGCACGAAGTTTAAGAAATAAAGATAAACTTTTGAATCTTGTTATCGACTTGATAAACAAGAGTCAGTGAAAGTAAGACACTTAAATTGAGACGACCGACAGAAAAGAAAAAAAAACACAAGTTTATGAATAATAGAAACATGACATACTTCATTGAATGAAGAAAGCAAAGATTCCCCTGCATGCACTCTTTATTTTCTGTCTCTGAAGTTTAGCATACCCTATACACTAGCAGCTGAAAGCTATAGAACCTATAGTACAATAGACCTTCTTTCAAGTTCATAAAAAAACAAGTAAAAGTATTGAACTATCCAAGCAAAAAATGCTGAAAATGACATGAATTTATGGTCCCCCACACTTATTTTTTTTTCCCTTGGCTAGTAAAAAAAAAAAAAAGTACATAACTGTTGCATTTCTTTGGGACACTCAAAAAGCACATTGAGAGGGGGTTAGATAGAAAGGAAACAAAAGCAAATATAGATGATAGCAGTTTTGTGCTGAATAGATTTGTGTCATATGGGAGAAAAAAGAAGGAAAAAAGTAAAGTGTCTTTTGCACACTCCCAGTCTTAAGATTGTCTACTTGTGAATCTGTGATAATATATATATATATATATAAATATATTGGAATATTTAACTTCTTTTTCCTATTTTGCTGTTGTTTATTTTATCTTACATAAAGATGTTGAAAGGACACTGTATGCAGAATCCTTCCAATGGAAAGTGTCTATCAAACCAATGCCTCTTATACTCAACTTTCTCTTCTTTTTTCTTTTAAAACGAGTGTCGAGAGCATTGGCGTAACTGATAAAGTTGTTGTCATAAGAGATTCAAGTTGTGAAAACAATTTCTAGCAGAAATGTAGCGTAAGGGTGCGTACAAATTTATCCTTTTGTCTCTATAATAATGTACAAATCTTATCGAATAGGATTTTTGAAGATTTGATTGAGATTGTATCACTATGGATGGTATGGTGTGCTTATGTGATTGATTGGTTTTGGACAGTTTGATTGAATTCCTTTGTCAAAAATATATAGATTTTTTAAAAAATATATAGTCTCACTCATTTCAATTTGTACGTCATCTATTTCCTTTTTTGACAACTCTTTAATTTTGATTTCTCACATATCATGTTTAAAATCACAAAATTAAAGGATATTTTGATACATTCTACCAATCATTAGTTTAAGATTCACAAGATTCAAAACATGATGAAGGTGCTCAACAACGTGAGCAAACCTCACTTGTCGGGAAAGCTAATTAAGAAAAAAGATGATTTAAGTGGCATGTATATTAAAAATTCTGGCTCGACCACTAATTTGGAAGTTTGGTTAGTTGTGAATTTGTGATGGTGGTGTAATGATTACTATCTTTGTTCTATTGGCCTTTCCAGTTGTCACTCTCTCATTCCTTAATTATATTGGTTGCTAGAAACCTACTAAAGGCCCACTCACTGATTAAAGTGTCTGCCACAAATCTGAATAGCTGAATGAATTTTATCAGCAGAAAGTTGTGCTTTCATTGTAATCTTCTTTGGTGAATATTAACATCATCAAAAAGATTCACTTTTTACCCTTCGAATCATAATGGCAAGGTACACAATAAAGATATAGTGACAAAAATTAACACCACACCAAAATATGAGTGCTAGAGAGTAGTAGTGTACAGGTACAAATCTAATGTTACAGAAAAGATTGTCAATCTTAAAACTCAGAGCCCATGGCCTCCACAATCTACAAGTCTTCAAAACCTGTACAAACTCTGAATAGAGGAAACAAATAAGTGCAATCACAAAATAAGTAACAACAACAAATCTAGTGTAGTCTCCTGAGCAAAGTGTAGAGAGGGTAGAAGTGTCCGTAGACCTAATAATCTCTCCCCGTAATAAGTATGAGAAAAAAATAATCATTTTTTTGATAAAAGCTTAAGTGCAACTCCAAGTATCTCTCTACACTAGTGTCTGAGTTTTTCTTACTTGATTCGAGGGCTGAAACGAAGTGTTTCTTGAACAAAGGATGATGTTGACCTCCTTGTAAGTATTTGATCTCCGAGAAAATCAGGCAGTAGCACTTCAGATTGATCATGAGGAAGAACGTCTCCTGATCACTCAATATTCAAGAATCCATACACTAATGGTGGAACAGAAACTTACAATTTCATATTCTCTGCAAGCTTTTATTCTCATATTCAAATACAAAATTACAATATATGTATATCAATTGAGGATTCTATCTCTAGACTAACATTCACAATGTCCTCACTATTATACAGATGGATTATCCAATAGTATATTTACATAATTGGTAACCCACTTCTCGTTGATACAATAAGTGGAAAAAAGTCTTATAACCAATATATGAAAGATATCATTTTTTTACACTACAAAATCGGATAGAAGATGAGGACCTGAGAACCTTTCTTGCTGGTTTACTGGATCGATATAGTAGTACTCACCTTTACCAATGTCCATATGAGTAGAATCCGTCTTCTCGTCCTGTCTTAACTGTGGCCTACCAGACATTGGCTGCTGGTCCATTTGACTGTTTTGCAGACGCAGAGCGAGTGATACTTGATTGCCCATTATGTCACCAAACATGGAAGGATGGTATGTATTGACAGCACCAATGATGCTTCCATCACTAGTCGGTTTAGGACCAAAGCCGTGAGCAATAGGAATTTGTTCGCTCTGCAACTTACTTGATCCACAATCAATCCTCTCATGTTCATAAACACCGTCTTGGAAGCTAAATTTGGTTGTAAATGAATTGTTGTGTACATTAGTAACATTATTACGTGACTCGTCAGATGGATCGAGATGACTGCAGTTAGCAGCTGGAGTAGTAAAGCTTTCCGGAATCTCTTCTCCTGTGTTTTCAGCTATTGACTTCTCTTTGGAGTCTACCGGTACTCGTTCTGGTGAAACTCCGGAACCTGCTTCTGCCACACCAAACTCTTCCTTGTACATATCTTCAATCATGGGCTTCCAAAGACGCACTCGAGCATTTATGAACCAGTTTGCCACCTGACTCAAAGCACAAGTTTCATTAGTTAGATAGCTGACTATCACTTGAGCATTAAGATGTCTCCTTAAATTCAATGCCAAGTTTAATACTGAACTAACAGTTAACGGGTCGTTTGGTAGAGTGTATACGAATAGTACCGGATATGGTGTTTTAACAAAGTTGGGATAAGTAACTGAGATTAGTTCTTATCCACTATTTGGTTTGATGAACTAATCCTATCAAACGACCCCTAAGAGATACAGCTGGAATGTTATAAGAAAATACATGGTGATAGGTTGTCCGAGAATTTTTATATAGTGTAACTGGAACAAATCTTTGTTCCAAAAATACTAGATTTGTCAGTTCCATATAAAAGAGTGTTAAGTTGCTTTTATGCTTCAAAGTGGAATAGCCATGGATTAACATACCTGACTTCTGGTTAAACCTGTTTGCCTCGCCAGCATGATTTTCTCGGAATCTTTTGGGTAGCTGAAGAAACACCAAGACTAAAATGAATCAGAATGCATGTTAACAGATGACAAGTCAATAGGGAAAAAAAAAAGAGAAAGAGAGACATACGGATGGAGGAAATGTTCAAAAAGCCAAGCACGAAGGACTGAAACAGCAGTCTCTGGAAGGCCCCTCTGTGGCCTCCAAGGCTGACGCATCATTCCAAATTGCTGAAGGGACCTTTGCTGCCTCAATTGCTGGTCCACATAACGGAGACGATATAACCTTTCCCCTTGACTATCACCCTGCTCCCCCAAGCTTCGACGTGTAACTTGTATCTGCTTCTTGATTGCGTCCCTCAAGCAGCGAAACTGGCGAGATATGGTTTTAAGGGCAAGTGATGTGTACGGTTTAGCTGCACCAAGTCCAGCAACCATCTCAAATGAAGATACCACTACTTGCATCTGCTGGTAATATTCTTTGTATCTCCTATCCACCTACAACAAAATTATAATCACAATTGACAAGGTATCTTTGAGACAATTTTTCCGCATCCATATAAAAGATAGAGGTCAAGTAGAAATTGAATTAGTCAAAGAATGTACAAAGAATTTATATAGCAAGCACTTAAGTAGCACAACAAATGGAAACTTTGAAACAAAACCTGTTCATGATTTCAAAACTGGGATAGAAATATTTTAAGTTCTCGAAATTTCTTCCCATTTTTTCAGTCAAAGACACAACAGATCCTCTTAATAAAAGAAATATTTTTTTGGAGATTTAGTTCTTCTGAAGACTATTTCCAGTAGAGTTATTTGGAGCTAATGTTAAAAAAGACTTGCAAAGCACAAAAGCAGTGGCTTTGGACATGCTCTGTGTTCAACATCTGTGAAAGAACAACAATTTTCAGAGAAGTCCTTCGTCCATATATGACAAATTTACAGACAATGCAAATGTTTTATGAATATTTAGGAGCAACGGAAGATTACAGGAACATCCTAACTGTGCAATTCAACGAAGATGTTAAAGTTTATAGGTGAGGAATACAAAGATAAAAAAGAAGGAATGTAGAGCCTCAGTAGTCACATAGAAGGAATTCATGTCTAGGCTAGAGCCGAGCAAATTCCTAGTTCATTCTCCTAGGCAGTTAGTTTTACCTCTTTAACACATTATTTGTCAAAACCAAAATACAAATAAATCAGCTTGGACATGGATCCATGCTAAGAGATCAGTGCGACATGTATCTATAGGCATTACAAGCAAGAAATTTACCTCATCTAACATCGAAAAGAGCTTTGTCATCTTGCTCTCAAGATCGTGTCGTTCTGTAGCTGAAAGTTCACCTTTAGTTGAATTATTATGATCACCAGATATACCAGTAGCTGAACTACTAGATTTAAAATCAGCTTCTTCTGAGCGATCATGGCCGAGCAAATTGAAGTTACGTAGTTTATCTGATTGTTTTAGAGCTTCTTGAACGTTAACTACTTCATCAAGCAAATCTTGAACAGCCTTTAGATATTTGGAATTGTAAATGGCTGCTGCAGCTCCTGATCCTACATGAGAATGTACACCAGAGTTTAATTCTCTAAGGGTCATGGAGCTTTGGGGATTATTTGCAGCTCTAGTTCCTCCAGCTAGATCAAATGACAAGTACTCAGCAACTTTAGATTCCTTGTTTTCCGATCCCTGCTCCGAGTGCAAAACATGGGTACCCACCAGAGAAGATAGACTAGAATTCGTATAGTCATCTTGATATGAATACACATGAAGCGAAGGAGGAACTTGTGTACCCAAACTAAGAGATAATCCTTGATTTTGAAGGCTTTGTTCACCGTTAGGCATAAGAAGCTGTTTTATTGGAAAAGAATGAGGATCCATCATAACTGAATTCTCCAAAAAGTTTGGTACAGCATTCACCGCCCTACCAATCGGTTGCATACCTCCTGATTCACTGGTTGGTGGAATGAATAACATCTCATCTTTGCCTTTCATTGTTTGAACTTCACCATAGTTTTGACCAGGCAACTCCGAATATGAGACTGACGCAGAATGTTGGTTTAGATGAACCGGACTATCAGAAAGACCAGTTGACTGATAAGAAGCAAATTTCTGGTCTGGCAAAAAAGACATTGGCAAGACCTCTCTTTGATTGGACAAATTTGAATAGTAAGCAGACATTATATCTATTCCCTATTTATGTCTCGATAATCACAGGTTTCTCCTCGAATGACTCACTTGAACTACAAATCATTAACCTCTTGCTGGAAGAAATTCTTTAGGAGCTGTCATTGAAGAGTGAAAACAGAATTCAGCCAACATGTTCCTCATAGCAACGAAAACCAAGTTTCGAAGAAACAGTATCATCAATTAACTACTTAATATCAGAAACAACATCAAAACATGTTTTAGACAAGTGAGGCTTGTTCAAGTGTTTGAACACCAACACTAATTCTAGTCGCGCTAGAGGGTAAGTCAGAACACTATTGATCCTCTTGGGGGGTAGGGAAAGACAAAGAATCATCAAAAGAAAGTTTGTTTCTTTTCCATCAGATTATCATAAAGATTAAGAATATGAAATGATCAAACACCACTACAACAACAGTAGGTATAGAAATTCCACCATATTAAAAAACAACAAAATCAAATTCCATCATCATAATCAAGAAAAGAACTTCATAACATTACTTAACTACACAAGTACTATAATAAAATATAGAAATGAAAAGATAGGGCAAAGAATTGAAATTACCTGGAAAGTGAAAGAACAAATCTTTGTGCTTTCAATAGAGGGAGCACACACACTGCACAGAGAAAAAGAAAGAGAGTGATTGAAAAAAAACACAACCCCTAATTGGCTCAAAACCAAAGCTTCCCAATATGGAGACAAAAAATAATCTCAAAGATCCTAAGCCCAACAACCCTTCCTTATCATTGAACAATGACACCAACCAAAAATATATTCAAAAAACAAACAACAATCATGAAAAAAACAAGAAAAAGCAACTCCAACCTTCCATTCTTGAAATTACATCAAAACCAAAAACAATAATTATATATTCCTTTTCAATAATACCAAACTTTTCTCAAGTGGGGTCTCAAAGTTCCACCTCAAAACTCAAAAAAAAAAACAGAAGCTTCTTTCTTTTAAAAAAAAGATAATATTTTTTTTTGAGGGGTTTTTCCTAAGAACAAAAAATTGGTATTGTGATGGTAGTTGTTTTTATCTTGGTGAGGAGAATATTGTGATTTATTTTTTTGATGGTTAAGGGTCTGAATCAGTAACCACCAGTTGGTAGACCTAAACCAAGAAAATAAAAATTTGATCTTTAGTCTTAAAACTAAACTATTAAACAAAGTTTGTTGTTCTTAGTAGTTACCAAAGTGTTGTTAAACAGTTTGATGATACTGCTTGCTTTGGTTAGGTAGTTGCTTCTTTTTTTCTACATATATAATATTATATAATACAATGTATAGGTGTGATACACACCATACACTATGTATTTCTATATATCTCAAAATTCCCTTACGATGGGTCCCACCCTTAAAAAATTATATACATATAAAGGTGGGTCCTTGAGAACCCACCTGTTGTTCAGTGTTTGGAGGAGAAAGGTCTTTCCTGAAATAATGGAAATAATAATTGATACATTATTTTATTTTATGTTTGATTGTATTTTTATTTTGGAAATAAATAGGAGGTGTAATTTGATATTGGATTCTTGTTATACTTTTATACTACATCAAATGTGGTACATCAACACCAAAATAAAATAAGTAAAACAAGTGTTTCTATGTCCTAATTTATGCGATGAATTTTTCTTTTTAGTCGTTATAAAAAAAAATGTTATTTTTACATCATATCTTCATTTTTAACACTATAAATGAACCAAGAAAATTTAATGTACTAAATAATCCATGGACTATTAATTCCTTTTATCGTAGTCCACTAGTTCTTACATTTTAATTTTCAATTTAAGAAAAGAAAAATCTACCTATGTGTATTTCTATAACACAAAATTCCTCAAGAGTAGGGCCCTCATTATCCACCTGTTGTTCAGTGTGTGGAAAAGAGACGATTTGAAAAAAGTGGTAAGGAAGAAAACAATGACAAAAGTCACAAGTCTAAAGAGACGTGTATACAAAGGTATGGCCATAGACTCGAGTTTGAGCTTTGTTAATAAAGTCGTCTTTATTAAAAAAATATTTTTATTTTTATTAAAAAAATTAATTTTAATATTATAATATTTAATATCATTCAAATTGAATCGAGCTTTAATTTGATGTCTATCAAACAAACGGACGATATCTTATGCGCATATTTCGGAAAATACAAAGCGGGTTACGTGTCTTTTCCAACTTTTCTATTTAATATAATAATAATGATTTGGAATTTTTAAATGGTAGAAACTAGAAAGAATGTTATTCAAACGTTACATTGTTTAAGTAGTATATTTACACATCAGTTTAGTACAATTGCACGTAATTATCTTTTTAAATTATAGGTATATATATATAGATAATCTGAGAAATTTTTATATTAAGTTGGTGTTTTGATATAACTTATTAAAATTTTCAATAACAAAAAAGTATTAAAAATTAAATAGAAAAAAGTGAGGTTGAAGGCTAGTTCACTTGGTGAGTTTTCTATCAGACAGTTAAAATGAAAAGTTCATACTTCAAACTCCATTAATAGCGTAGTATTTGCTTCCTCTTTCATCTTCATCCGATGAAAATATAATTGAAATTTGTGATTGAATACTTAAGAATTTTCATATTTCATAATTTTAAAACTTTTGATCTATGAATAGAAACCTAAATATCGCATATTATTATTAAATTTTTCAACTTGTCATATAAGTCTTGAATTGAAAATTGCGTGTTGTGACATAAGTTAACCTAATGGTAAATTTTTTTTAATAAAATATTAATAATTATTAAGGAGATTATTAATTTATTATTACAAAGTACACCTCATCAGAATACATTTGATTAATTATGTAGTGACCAGCCGACCACTTTGGTAGTTTCCTTGGATGTGAATAGAAATGTCTTTTTAGTTTTTTAGTGTGTGTTTATTTATTTTAATATGTTAAGTTATGGATTATCAGTAAATTATATCTAGATTGCCAAATATTATGATGTAGCGATATGTATTCTTTAACGTCTTGATAAAATAATCTCGAATTTAAATCATAAGTATGAAGTTAACTTAAGTCGAGAACATATTACCGCTCCTAAATTAGGATTTCAATGGGATGGATTTAGATTAATCAACCCCCAAAATAGATATTTCGGAAAAAAAAAAGTGAATATTGTAAAGGCTACAATAATAGCTTAAGTTTTTAAAGCATTTGCCGACTTATTATTCCTCAAAGAAAGCGTAATAACAAAGTCCACAATAGTCAGCTTTTTCCATTCTTATATTGTAAAAGAGAGGATTTTTAATTAAATAAAAAAAATTAAAAATGCTTGACTTTGGAATAGAAAAACCCAAGGATTTTCTAAGAGAAACTTTAATTTAATTTCTAAAAGAAAGAATTTTATTTTAGTGAAAAGGAAATGTTTGACTTTAGGAATAAACAAACCCCTAAGATTTTTTTTATATTTATTTTTTGCTAAGAGAAATATTAAAAGAATATGTTTTAGAATTAATTTAGCAAATGACTGCTTGGAAAAGATTTTTAAATGGTTTTTGTTACTTGCAAAAAGTCTTAACACCAAAAGTGAAAAGTTGGTATAAAGAAAACTTGTAACTTTGCCACTTTCTGTTTGGTATAATGAAATAAAATGTCTCTCACAAAAATATGTCTTGAAAAGTTTGGTCTGTAATTTTTTTTGGTTAAATATATATTAAGGTAGGTAACTTCTTCTAGTAGAACAAGATGGAGATAACTTTTCAGTATTAAAAACATATTTTTATATGAATATAAATACAAGTTGCTCAAACATGAGTTGAAACTGATTACAACATCGTATCCAGCATAATCACACAAGTTTGGTCCAAAAAGAATAGAGAGGCTTTTTCTGATAGACCCTCGGCTCAAGAAAAGGTATATAAAAGCATATCAAAAAAGAATAACGGAAGTGAAGAAATCATGACAATATACTACCAAAGCCTCCTGGGAAAAGGAACAGTAACTACAATAAATAGCGTAATAATTGAAGCACAAGAGCAATAAATTGAAGGACAACAAAACTACAGGAGATGTGTTAAAACTGATTGTTCACTAATAATTCAATATACCAAAAATGGCACCTGACAAAGACTAACATAAAACTACTTGATCTGCCTCAAATGAGCGCGATTTTTGTACAAAAACTAATCGAAAAATGTTGACAGATACAAAATTGCAGCTCCAAGTACAATAAGAAGAAAAAACTAATCAGATGTGATATATGTGACTGCTTAACAAAGAATTGTTTGCTACTGTTGCTCTCTTACCAAATTTCATGTCATTTTCCTATAACAAGAAAGTTTTTAGCTCCATGGCATCCACATTAGTATAAAATTCAGTCAAACACATACTAAACAGTCATAGATAGTGTGCTGAACTCCATTTGCCTTAACTTGCACTCTGCTAATCATACGGACATGGAAGATAGCGGAAAACCTCTTTCCTAATCAAAGCAGTTGGAGAAAATATCAAACAGATCAACATCAAAGCAACCATAAACATAAGTTGTTACTTAAATTACAATGAAAGCAACAGAGTAATCTTTCCGTTTTCTTAATTTTGGGAGGATGGTGGGGTAGTGGTTGGGAGAGAGAAGGTAACAGACAGACAAGACACTCACCGGATAGAGTTAGTCTAGTCATCCTCTGATTCTAGTTGTCCTCCGAATTTCCTCAATGCAAGAGAATATATTGCTTTCCGTTTCATTAACTTTCCACTTGCTACCAACTTGACTGCCTGTGATCAAATGATATCTTTTAGGTAGTGAAGATCAAGGTTCAAATCATACAAAGACTAAGTGTTGCAATGACAAAACTTCTGCGATGTAAATATCACCTAACTACAAGTTGCATCTCAATGAACCGTTACAGAGCGTTATTAGGTAAACCCAGCCATGTCCATCAATTTGTTGCTAAATATTGTAAGATGCAGTATCATTGTCAAGTATATATTTATATCATTCTAGTTACATTCACTTAATGATATTTAGTTTCCTCCTTGCAGAAAAGAATATAAAACGATGTGCAAGGAAACACATGCCTGAGCAGCAAAACTGCTCTTCTAACTATAGACTTAAATCATCAGTAAAATGAGAGATCAGAGAGGTGTTTTGAGACAAATTCTCCATATAACAGCAATATCATTTACATATTTACTTGAAATTTGTTTTGATTTAATCAAGTTAACAACGAAAATGAGTAAAAAAATAGGATTTACAACAAATTGATGTGACACAGCTTCTGAATTTTTGAGCAAGTGAATTTGCAGACATGGTTCTTTCATGGAATTAGACACAAAATTTTGATGGTAAAATGTAACTAAAGTAAACACCAAGAGAATGGGATGGTAGGTGGAGAGTTACTTATTAAACAAGACCATAAGTTACTGAAATTTCGGTTAGTATAAGAAGGTAGAAACAAGGCAAAGTAGAAACAAAACTCGTGCTTAGAAAACAAAAAATAAGTATCAATGTTAGGCGACCCAAGAGAATTTTATTAACAACTCCAGAAAAGTTATTTATATAGACATAGTAGAAGGATCTTTTCAGTAATATCAAAGGTGCCTCCTCAATAGATTTTAATTCAATAGAGGATCATACTTCAAAGGTACTGAAATTTTGTATGGTATAAAAATATAGAAATTAGGCAAACGAGAAAGAAAAATCATGCTTATAGAACAAAATGGAAGTCTAACACTATAGCTGACCCATAAGAATTCCATTACATCTCCGGAAAAGTTATTTTTATGCAGAACGAATCTTTTCAGTAATATCCAAGGTGCCTACTCAATGTATTTTAACTCGACTAGTCCTCATGTGTGGGTTTTTTGTTCTCAGATATATTATAAAATATTGGAAACTCGATGGACTATAATCCTTCACAACCTAGAAGAAGAGAGCCAGCAAAAAAACCTTCCAAACCTTTACCAGAAATTAGAATGACCAAATAAATTTAAGAAAGTTGATCAAAATAAGTACGTAATTGACTCCTTAAGTCTCTCTGAACAACTTCGAATTAAGAGATTTTCAAGATAAGTGTGGTAACTATTAATCTTAACTAAACTATGTGTTTGAATATGTATATACAATCCTATTCTAACACTATGTAAACACTCAGGAAAATTTCGATTTCTCTACAGAGTAAGATCTGAAGAAACAAAATCTGCACATTGGGAAAAGTTAACTACCATTGAAAGAGAATGTCCCTCCGCAATCAGCTCCCTCAACTCGTTCTCCAGCTGGGACTCTGATGGGCCCTCATCTGTACTGGTCGTTTTGCCTTCAATCAAGAAAGTAATTTCACCCTTCGGTTGGTGCGCCAAGAAAGCCTCTTTTGCTTTGTCAATGGTGCCACGCCAGAACTAATCAATTTGAATAACAATACTTAAGTTAAGACACCAGGAATAACATGAGGTAAGTACAATAGTGATTTCTTCCCTTTGTCCTTTTGCAGTGAGTCGCTTCTTGTCAATTGAACAGCTCAAAAAGATTTTTAAATCACTGACAAGGTTGCAGCGTTACATGCGAAGATGCTTCACTAATTTAAACATCAGAGCATTAATTCAGCGTAGGAAGATGTGTGTGTATTCGATCCACAAAGTCTCAAATACTTAGTATAGTTATGATGCATAAAATGACTGGTAGACTGGTCAATGAGATGATCAATTTTTTATGTCTATAATGAGATTAGTTTCTTTCTTGAGGAGAGTGAGCCGCCCCCTTTCTGTATCTTTTAAAATTCTGTTTACAGTGTAGGTAGCTACCTTTTTTAATAATTCAAATCAATCTTACTAATTATACAAGCCAGTGCTGACATACAACAAGAGAGTACACCGGAAAACACGAAAGCTTAACCAACATATGAACTATTTTATAGTGTTGAAACACACAATACACAGAGAGGAAAACCCAACCCGGTATTCTTCCAGAAGAAACAAATATTACTGTCTACCCCTCTTCGAAATATCTGTGAGCTCACTTATTCCTCTTCCAGTTTAGATAGTTACTTATGCACTAGCTTCTAGATATAACAAGCATGATAATGAAAAATGGAAACTTCCTGGGATAGAAAGCTTAATTCATAAACTTACCTCCTCATGAACTTTGGTCATCTCCCGAGCCATGACACACTGCCTACATTGAAGCATAAAATGTAAAATAGTAACATGTGAAAGTAACTGAATTGTAAAAGTGGAAGAATGAATTCTTCTTCCCTAATTGACTTTTATATTTTTGTGAGAAGGGGGAAAGGGGGAGCTCGGTGGAGGGTGGGGAAATGTTTACACCCTCTCCCCTGCATGTTGAGGTCCCTCCGCCAACTTAAGGAAGCAAAATTACTACAGCAAATTTCTGAAATTTAGCAAAGAGGAACGAAGCAATTGCAACCACTGATTACCATGCCATGCAGCTAACCAAGGTATGATGAGGATATTTATTTTTTTTGAAATCAGTAATTTTGTATCATTTCAAGGATCAAAACAGTACTTGGGTAGTACTGAAACCATATTTACAATAGAGCTCTAGTGTGTTTCCTCTATAGCTATAAAGAATCTAGAACATCTTAGATTTAAGTGTAAGTGTCAGTTCTTATTTGATACAAGGAGTGTCAGGGGCATTCTTAGATTTGTGCACACTATAGTTGAGTATAAAACCATGAACAAAAGAGATTTACCTACTCTCACCAAATATAGCAGCAGCCTCTTCAAGAAATTGAGAAAGCTTGTGAGGTGGAATGAAGAAGATTTGTGTGGCTGATTCATTTGCTGAAAGTATCAGCCTTTCCTTCCTCGAAGAATTATGTTTTGGAAGAAAACCAACTGCATAATGAGTCAACATGTGAATCAATTTTACTATATTTCACTCAATATCTTGAAATTTAGAAACTAAAAAACACAGTGTATCAGAGCATTACCAAATGAGAACTCGTTCGTAGGTAAGCCAGAGGCTGAAAGAGCAGTTACCACAGCAGAAGGCCCAGGGATGGGAACAACAGGTATATTTTTATCCGCGCACAGCTTAGCCTATAATTTAAAAAATATTTCACATGCATATCTTTCAATAGACAAGATGTGGGACGTGAAGCCTGAGAACCTAATTACTGCACTTTCCGCAAATATATAGAGAATGTTCACGTCAAAATATTCCGCACTGTATGTCACAACCATGGTTCTAATGGTACACAAACAACTACTAATGATACATAACATCGAATGATATTCAACACAATTGGAAGTAAGAATAGAACGATACATAAGATCATATCAAGGATTTACTTGCTCACCAGTTCCATTCCAGGGTCACTGATGCATGGTGTGCCAGCATCACTGATCAGGGCGACAATTTCACCATCCTGTAATTTCCTCAGCACCACTTGTGCTCTTTGAGACTCGTTAAACTTGTGATAACTGAGCTGAAACCTCAAGTTTATTCCTTGACACAAACAAGCACTCTAAGAAAAGCACCAAGCATAACCCAAAAGTGACTTACAAGAGGAGTTTTAATGTTGTAATAGTGCAGCAATTTTCCAGAATGCCTTGTATCTTCTGAAAGAATCACATCTGCTGATTTCAAAACCCGCAAAGCCCTGTAAGCATCGAAAAATTCACCAAAAAGGCAAAGAATATAGAAGAAAGAAAAATCTTGAAATCCAGATTTCAAGATTAGAGCTTCAAAAACACCAATAATTAATCCATCCCTACGCAGAGGCAAATACATGTAATGTTTGCGAACTTATTCTAAATACAATTCAAATTGTTCAACTATAATATCTGTTAATACTTTTATCCAACACATACAGAGAAACCTCTAAAGTTAGAAAACTCATATTAGAATGAACTAGGTCCAAATGAACAGAACCTGAAGATTCATGCATATAGCAAACCCTCGACTAGCTCAGGAATGATATGCAATAGTAGTTGATGTATAACATCCACGAAACTTTACAGGTGTAATGCTATTCTTCCACGTTGTGACATTAGGTTTGAACTTAGGGGTCGTTTGACAGAACATATTAAAAACGACAATACATATATTAGTCATGGTATAATCCAATCCTTTGTTTGGTAGGATTTTCAGTATATGTATAAACACCCTATACAATATTATAGGGTGTATAACTAAACAAGGACTATAAATCGTTTGGTGTGAGGGATAAAAATAAATAGTGATGGGATAAAAAATTTGTATCTTGTTTGGTTGTCATGTTGGGATAACTTATCCCACCATTTATATCATACTGACCATATACATGGTGGGATAAGTTATCGCGGGATAGTTAATCCCAGGATAACTAATCCTGGGATAACTTGTTCTCAACCAAACGACCCCTAAATACATGGATAAACATGGTTAAAGACAGAACTTCCCTTAATACACCAAACCAAATAGTGAATAAGATATAACTAATCTCCACATTACTAATACTACACAGTTTATTCAGTACTATTCTTATACACTCTACCAAACAATGTGTGTCTTCATGCATTTACTCAGCTATAATGCATAGTTCAGGCCAAAGGGGCAGGGTGGGTCTGTACTAGCTGTTGTCATGCTCCATTTAGTAAAGTATCCAAGTGATTTACCTGAGAGTAATATCTTCAAGATTGCCAATTGGGGTTCCCACAAGATACAAACCTGGTTTCAAAGGGGACTAAAACAAAGGGTAAAAGGAATTAATTCACACTAGAACTAGCTCAGAAAGTCAAAAATTGAAATCAAGAAAGACAAAGATAGAAACTTTACTTGTTTAGAGTTTGATGGCTGATGGTGCAGTTCATCAGGGGTATCAGCAGTGGAGGTTTGAGCAGTGTTAGAATAGAATGAAAGGGTGAAATGTCTAGGGAGAGTGGAAGAAAGAAGGGAAGGGAAGGGTTGCAGAGATTGAGTGAATATTGGAAAAGGGCACCTGTAAAACTGCTGCCGGGGAAATGGGGTGAAGACGGAGGAGGATAACATGGCTATGGGATTATAGCGCCGTATCACCATTCTTGATTCTTCTATTCCAGAAAAACAAGAGCCCTTTTGCAGATTACTTGAAATTTTGGGGGGATTTCCACTGATTAGAAATTTAGCTAGCATCCAAATTTAGTCCGAGCTCCACACACATAATAGAAAAAAGGGTGTGATCCGTATCGAAAAAATATTTTCTTGAAAAATAACTAATTTCTTACTTAATTTTGTGTCCAATAAGAATATATCCTTATATAGTGTAGCAAAACAGTATAAAAGAATAGATATGTGATGGGGTGCGAAGTGAAGTTCAGGGTATTAAATGGTGGAGAAGATATAATAAACTTAAAATGATATTTATGAAACTTATTTTTGCTATGTGCATTAAAAAAGTTACTTCCCTAATCTTACAGAAATTTTCGAAAAAATATTGACCTAACAAACATCCTCATTCTTGATTATAAGGATGAAGTACTACTTCATTGCTAAGGATCTTTAGGGTAGGAAATACTAGTGACTACTGATTTTTAATAAGAGTTGGATGCATAATTTAAATTCATTGTAATCTATCTAAATTATGTAGTTGTTCTCTCGTGAAATATATATTAGTACTAGTTATGTGAAGAATTGCATTATCTAAAACGATAGAACATAGAATGGTATAAGCTAATTTGGAACATAAATCTTAAATCTTAAACATAGTTTTGTGAATATAAATAATCTACCAAATTTGGAGTTTTAAGCTTTTGGCTCAACACCTCAAGGCAACAACAACAAACCTAAGTGTAGTCCCATAAGCGGGTTCCAGGGAGGGACCTTACACCTCTACCTCGTGGAGGTACAACATATGTTTTTACCGAAAGACACTAAAAGTTTTTGGTTCAACACCAGGCAATGATTATAAAGTGTTGCAGTTACGTTCAGAAAATGACCACAAAGGTTGTAAGCTTAGCAAAGCTTGTATTTCATATGCAGAGAATCAAGCACTGGAAAGTCATATACACTTTCATAGTAGAACTTTTAACTCCCAACTTTTAATCAAGCAAAGCAAAGTTAGATACATAGGTACATCGCACGCTAAGGTGGACGATAAAGGGCTGGGTTTTAAGGCCACAGCTATTATAGCATAAAACACAATTTTCCAACCTATGCTTCTGTATCACATTCAACCAGAAGCACTAACACTGCTATACAAGTAAAGGCTGCTTAATAGCAGCTATAAAATTTTGCTCAGCATAGAATGCAAACTGGCAAATTCAGAATGTCGGTTGTTCTTCTATTACTATTTGTTTTATAAACCAAATTCTCTTTGCTTTTTGGGAGGGAAAAGAGAACTTTTCAGTTGGCATGGGAGTTGGAGTCACTACTGTTGCAATCATGTGTAGCTAATGTTACTACACTTTATCGTCATGGAACCACCATCTCGTCTCCTTGGGAGACCTGCCGTTTTTGCAGTTCTTCACATAGCGATCGTTGTCTGCAGGACGTTGCTGTTAAAACCCCAAAACAGGCAAGGTAAATATGAGGTCTTGATCTCAAAAGGTTAAAAGTCCATGACAAATGTAAAATTCAATTGAAATGTAATGCTAACGAACCTTCACAGTTGAGCTAGACAACATTGAGAGAATGCTGATGCAGATGGAACTTACAGTCATGGCAGGGGACCATGAATCATACAGGATATCTGCAATCAACCAGCACCAACACAACAGTCAATACTGAATCATACATATTATTACACATTTTTTCAGTTGGGGTGTTGGCATATTATGACAACTCTATAACCAAAATCCTGTGCAGCACATAAATAGACATCATACAGAGTAATAGTCAACCATATAATACATAAGTCTGTTAGTTGGAGAAGCGGGTGGCGTGCTACAGAAATAAGTCATACTCCTCTTAAGTAGAATTGACAGATATAGATCAGTTTAAGATCATAACATGCTCATGTTTCTGTTCAGCACAGTAAGTTTGTGTTTATCTGAAAGTATCAGGTCTAGCTTGTGGATTGTGGCTCCAAAACCAAAGAGCTAGACATTCCAGAGGAGCCAATGTACAAGCTGATGACTAAAGAGTCTATTCCCCACCAACATGTTAGCTCTGCTCGTACGCACTACATCAGCCTGGTCTTTGCAAAATCAGTATTCTACAGCACCACCTGACACCTCTTCCAACAGAGCATGTTACAGAGGTGTCTACCTAAATAACATGGCAGTATCAGCAATAAAGGTTAACTAGCCATACTAGTGACTACTAGCTAGAAAAATTCAGGCCCCCAATGACCACCACACCACAACCCACACTCTTCTCACAATAAAAGATAAATAAGAACAAAGTGGATAAAGACAAAGTATAACAATGCGAAGAGAACAAGAGGATGATGCCAAGTACACAACATAATAGTTTATAACCTTGAGCTAAATGATGCCAACATGTAGAAGGATGAGCTAGTCATGGAATTGGGAATACAAGAATCCATCAACTCCTAAACATGCTAAAATAGGAGAGTTATTGCTGCAATTCATGAACCCCAGGATTACCTTTTTTTATAGCCGAGAAACCCCAAGGGCCAAGTAGTGCACGATTCGAAACTCAGTAGATAATGGACCTGGGTTTTTCTACCCATCTCCACTTACCCGGGATTACTTTATAAACTTGTGAAGAGAATTTAACAAATGATTATGATACATAGTTTAAGAGGAATTTTCCACGGTACAAGAATATTACCAGGAAACAAGAAAACTAGTTGTAGAATAATTATAGAATCGGCGCTATAATATACTACTTCCTCCATTTCATTTTATGTATCTTAGATTGACTGACCACAAAGTTGAAGGTGTGTATAACATACCAAAAGTACCTTATGAATCTTGCGGTCATAAAATGGTATGCCGTTCTTATAAAGGAGTGTCATTATGTGTAAAATAGGAATCAAAGATCTGACCAAGCGGGTCAAATTTAAGCTTCAAAATATCCAGGAGATGTTAAACGTTAATTTATTTCATATTCATTTCCACAAACATGAGTTCAACACACACATACACAAACGAAAGAATGCACCACAAGTCCACAGAGCCAAATCAAAATAACCATATATAGGCTAGATTTCATCTTTACTCAACTTGCTTGTTGAGAAGCAACATACTAGTACACGAAACAAAATAAAAACAGAGAACCATAATCAAGGAAGCAACAGGGGCAACAGCATGACACTTAGCACAATTGCAATCAAATAATCGTACTAATTCAAGATACCGTTGTGAAACAGCCATGCTGAGGAAATAGGGGGAAAATGCTTCTCAGTTCTTACTCATCTCAGGTTGTACAGTTATAAGATATATGCAGTTTCTGTTCCTTACATATTCAAGTGCCACATAGATTACTTTACGCTATTGCATCGTAGTAAGCAATTAAGACCAAATGAGCAAACAAATGTTTTGCATAAGATGGGAAAACAAACCTAAACAGATATGTCCATTGCTATAAATGTGAGGATGCGATGGAGCTGGATGGATAAAAACAACCTGTCAAGTCAAGAGATAAAATAAACTTTTAAAGAAGAAAATTACTATATCAAACAAGCAAACTAATATTTTGCATTCCAAACATACGACAACAGGAATCAGTCTCCCCATTGAAGTATTTAAAGCTGTTAAACCAACACAAAAACACAAATATATATTAAAGTATTTCTATTAGTTTATGATAGCAATAAAGAATTCTCTCAAGTATTCCCTTTTAAATCAATGTTGCACTTCACCAAACTGAAAAAATCTAGAAATTTCTTCATATAGCAACTGATAATATCTACTGCTTATATCTTCAACCAAACAAAATTTTGATCCTAAAATTAAGCTACAAAAACAGCAAGACAAAATTTTCTTCATAAATTATACTAAATAAAAAAGAGGAAAACTCACTTGAGGGGCTTCCATAGGGTAATGCTCAGGAAAATCAACCTGAAGCTGATACATCTCATTAGCATACAAAGTTCCTGGTGCCCCATTCACTTCAATGATCCATCTACCACACAAAAACACAAGAAATCCAAACAATTCATGAAAAAAACCAATAAAGCTGAAATCTTTTTCCTTTTTCCAATCTACCCTTTTCTTGAAATTCAACACAAAAATCAATTTCAGAAAGAAAAAAAAAGAGCAAATAATACCTTTGAAGATTATCAGTAACTTTGTGTTTAAATCCAGCAGGAGGATTAACCTGCCATTCCATTAGCTCTTTTTGCAACCGATTACAAGCGATCTTGCTCAAAACCTACTACATTTCAACTCAATCAACAACCCCATTTTACCAAAACAAAAAAAAAGTTCATATAATTCATAAAAGATTCAAATTTTTTTAACAAATAGACATAAAAACAAACCTTGCGAGATGAAGCAGAAGGACTAGTCATGGCGTCGATGGGGTGTGAGTTCTTACAGGAAGAGAAAAAGATGAAAAAAGGAACTGGTCTGCGTAGAGTGAACGTCGAGTGGATTAATTTAAGTAAAAATTTATTGGGGGATATAAAATGTAAGTGATGAGAAATTTTAGGGGGTTGTTTTATAATTATGAAAAGTAATTGGGTGATTTTGTAAATTAAAAAAGAAGGAGATTTTGTTTCAGTAAGTGATCAAATCGGGTCAATGGGGTTTTTTCTGGTGAGATGGATAGTCACGTGAGTTTCACCGTTAGATTTGGACACGTGGAGAATGTTGTAGGAGGAGTCACGTGACAAAAGGTCCACGTGGGATTTTGGAAAAAGTTTATTCGTTTATTGGATGTTAAAAAGTTTTACATATCTTTTATTTTTTGATGCATTAGATTTGGAATAAAGAAAAAAAGATTTGGTCTAGATTTGACATTTTTGTTTGATTCCATATATTTCACATTTTAATTTACATTTTATCTTTTATGTCATACAAAAAGTAATTACGAACTCAAATTACATGTTAATTTAGTTGGTTGGTTAATTAAATTTGATCTTATTCATGATGAGGTTCTTATTTTATAAAATCACTACGAGTTGTTGTTTTACGGTGTTGCTCGACCTAGTTTAATGTCAATTATTATATATTTAATCAGAAAAGCTTAGTCCAAACCACCAATCCATGAAGTGGAGAGCTCACTTAAATCTATAAACTCATTAGTATTTATCTTTTTTAAATCAATAAGTGACAATTAGGACACAACATTGATTGATTTCATCCCAGAGTATGAAACGCGATCTTTCAAAAGACTTAAAACAACATATGCCAACAAATCTTTATATTGTATGAAATTTATTGATTTGGGCTTAAAATTTTGAAAACTAATTATGTATGAACTATTTTTATTAGGATTTTGTATTTTAAAGAGTTATCGAAAAAATAAAAAAATAAATATTTTCAACTATTAAACGAAATAAAAGGGAAAATAGACCGGGTTTGTCAAAGTCATAAGGTCTCAGACCAAAAGAAAAAAAGTCATAAGGTCTTATAAACAAATAATAAACAAAAAGAAATTCGACCTTAAAATATGAAGAAGAAAAAAGAGATCAAATTTCATTTATAGCAAATAGATTTTTCAAAATAACACTCTATGGGTATAATTTATATAATTACTTTTCATGGATATAGTTTAGTTTGCTATTAAGCATTTATTTTGTATATAACATTTTTTTTTTGTTAAAAATTTATACAATATTTATTTTTTAAATAAATTGAATCATGAGCGCTAAAAACGGCAACAAAAATTTTACATAATCCCATGATTTAAGCTAAACATACAAAATCAAATATTTTTTCCAAAAAAGAGTTCTACAGCGATAGAAAGTCCATAACATCTTGTCTCCTCAAACGACTGAAGTATCCCCTTAATCAATAATTTTGTATATTCAACGCCAGGTAATCGTTTCTTTCAAGGAAACTTAATGTTTTGAAGCGGCAAGAAAGTATACAATTGATTTGTATAGTATATAATTAAAATTTTGAATAACGAATAATTTTTGTTTTGTTGATTCTAATGTTTCGCAAAAATTTGTATTCGTTTATACAAGATTAGAGAAATCGTATATTAACAATTCTATTCTATTTTTTTGTTCGAAAAAAAGTTGAATGATACGATTTGTATTTATGTATTGTATATGATTCAAATACAATTGTGTTCTTTAATGCGAGTAGTTTTTTATATTTTATACGATTACTTATATGTATACATATATACATCAAGCAATTTGTATAAATACATATCAATATACAAGTGTGATTTAGGCAGAACCTATACATAGACTTCAAAAATAAAAATTGTATATAACTAACAAAATATACAAATATCAATATACAAAATTGGATGTTTGCGCATGAATCTAATTCCCTATAAAAAAAATTAAAGATACAAAATGTTTCAGTTAAGTGTTGCATATTATTATATGTTTTTATACAAAACTAAAACACTTGTATAAATAAGTTATATTTGTATTTGCATTTTCTTTGTATATAACTATAAATTTATATGTATATGAGTATGCGTATATGAATATAGTACTTAAATATACAAAATATACAAATACCTCAAGCAATATTTGTATATATTAACTCAATATACAAATCACTATATACATATACTTCAAGCAATTTGTATAAACACAAATCAATATTTACAGATGTGATTTAGGCAGAAAACTGTATATAAACTTCAAATCAAAAATTGTATATAACTAACAAAATATATAAATATCAATATACGAATGTGATTTAAGCAAAAAATATACATATACACTTCAAGCAATTTGTATAAATACATATCAATATACAAGTGTCATTTAGGTAGAAATTATACATAGACTTCAAAATAAAAATTGTATATAACTAACAAAATATACAAATATTAACATACAAAATGTGATTTAAGCAGAAAATAAACATACACTTCATGCATATCATGTTCCTAATGTTCTTCAGATTTGTCAATTTCCGATGAAGTAGATCCACTCTCCTCTGAATCACTGTTTATGACTTTTTTCTTACTTCCTCCTTCAACAATTTTAATGCCACTAGCCTTCACGTTGTTGATGACTTTCTGAATTGTCATTGGGTCATTTTTTTCTTGGATCTCAATTCTTCAATAGATTGTTCATCTTGAACTTTTTTAGATTTTGCCATAGTACATTGATCTCAAAATCCTGAGTTAAACCCATTGAAAACGAAGGTGGATTGTCAACAACATTGACATGCAATGACATACCATACCTCTCGTATGGAGATGAATCATCCATTTTGATTTTCAAAAACTTATAATTTGATAAGAAAGAAAGATTTTATTTTTAAAAAAAAAATATGAAAAAACTAGCAAGCATAATACATATACAATTGATGAAGAAGGAAAAAACAAAAAAAATGGATTCACCCACAATTTTGACGGTTACCTGCGAAAATTGAAAGCACGACTGGAGGGAGGAGGTGAAATTTACTCAATTCAAAATTCAAATTAGAAGTGGAAGAGTGATTTTAGGAGAAAGATATAGAATGTGGATAGGAGAGAGAAAATTGATTCTGTATAAAATTTAGAGCCGTCAATATGGGCTAGGCCCGTTGGGTCGGCCTGGCCTAACCCAAAATTTAATAGGGCTGGGCTAAGATTTTTAGAGCCCATTTAAGAAAAGGGCTTTTTAGCCCGGCCTAAATAAGCCTGCTAATTTGTGGGGCTTGAGAAATATAGGTAGGGCCGGCCCGTGGGACAAATAATAAAAAAAAAAAACATAATATAATATTAAATTTAAAATTAAAGAGAGTCCAAAGTCAAAATCTATTTAATATTTAACTAATTGAAACCGCATATAAATTGCAGATGAAAATTCAGATGTTAAGACAACCTTGCCACAAGCTAATTCAGATATGCTTGATGAAGATGATCATGAAGTGTTGGATACGCCATAGATTTCATGATGTGTTAGATACGCCATAAGTTTCATAAATTTTTTTTAAGGAGTTTATTTTTAACTTTTTTTATGGTTGGAATATTGTCACATTTTTTGTGTTTTAATGTGACAAAACAATTAGGTTAATATTTCTATTTAGATATTTATACTTTTATTTGAAAAAACCTTAATAAATATTATAAAGATAATTTTATTTGTGGATTTGATTAACAAGTAGTAACATTAACACCATGTAATATTGTTTTGTCGCTATTTATGATAATATTTTTAAATTATAATTTATAATTTATTTTAATAATTCGACCGTTTAATATAATTTTAAAAAAGTGTGCTGGGCCGGCAAGCCTGTAGCACACGTACTTGTGGGCTGGGCCGACCGTTTTCTGGCCCACACCAAAAATGGGCTAGCCCGACCTGACCCGTAAAATGTCAAAGCCTGTATGGGTTAGCCCGGATGGGGTGGGTTAGCTCATATTGACAGCTCTAATAAAATTATATACAAAAGCATAAGAAGGTCTTTGTTGGTTCAGTATAGAAAGAGGTGGTGGGTCCCATTAATTATGGCAAAAAAACTGAAACTATAATTACTGACAGTAAATAAATTAAACTATACCCTTATTAATTAATTACTTAGGGATGTTTGCCAACTCACGTAATTTTCCCTTCATAAAATTAGATAGCAAACCCGTTAACATGGGCTCATCCACAAAGCATATCGAGAAAATGAGCCCATTTATAAAGGAAGCCCAATACGTATTGGGCCAACCGCAGCGATTAACAGAAAATTGGGTCCAGCCCAAGAAGCAAAATACGCACTAATCTACTGCAGAAATGGTGATTGATATACACAAATCTGTAACGCTATCTAAAAGGTCTATAATTTTATTTTATGTTAAAACGAAGGATCATTTACTAAACAATTATCTCGGAAAAGGGATAACCCGAGAGAGTTTTTCAAAAGTGTTCCCAATCTCGCTTTAATAGTATTCTCTTAACAATAATTCTAATTCGCAAATGCAAAGCTTCTCTAATTATTATATTTTTTGTGAGAACACAAGTCTTTTTCTTCTTTTATTATAATTTTTTGTGAAATATTCTTGAAGATGACCTCTTAATTGATACGTCATATTCATGAAGAAAATATGATGCCCTGCCAAATAATGCAAACTTTATGTGTGCAAAATGACAAAATTTTGGTACCAACCACTCCTCAACCGTACTACACTTTAACAAAGAGAAAAAAAAAACGAAGAAATTACGAATTCCTAATATAAGTAAATACATTTACGCACGCGATATTTATATAAATTTATTATAGAAAACGTATTACCTTTGAAATTGGAATCTTCTATACAAATTAAAATTGGTCGTCAAATCACAAAGCAGATATCAAACATCTTTGCGTAGAAAAAAAAAAGAACATAGATTAAACTCGAAACCCAATCATTGGGACGAAGATTTCTTCTTTACTAAATAATTAAGTGAATTAATAATTTTTGCTCTTTTTTCCCACTTGATATGTACATAAAATACACTAAACATGATACTATAAAATCTACAACTAACTAATTCTGATCTCAACTAATCCTAAATCCTAATTAATAACTAATACCAATTAATTAATAGCTAATCAAACGTCACCAAGTAGCAATATTAGGATTAAAAGAAGGCATAAAAATCTTTTGGCCGGTTGCTAATATATGCCTTGGATCAAACTCTAATTTTCTTTGTTGAAATCTTGTCCAATATTTTTCTCCAAAATGGTCCCTCCATTCTCTTTGATTGTCATAATGAGGCAAATATTGTTTCACATTGATCTTTTCATCCTCACAAAACTTCAATATTTCATAATTTTGATTACTTAGGTAATCCAACGTTTGTGTCTCATCACCATTCTCCAATGCAGACCTCAAAAACGCGACCAAGTAAAACACATCTTCTTCTGGTGTAACTACCGAACTCCTATCGTCCCATCTGAAATACACATGATTTTTCGTAAGCGATAATTTTTTTTAAAAAATGAATAAATTTGTCGTATTAATTGGACTATATGGTACTAGAAGATGATTTTCGAATATTCATGAGTTGTTTTTTTAATGAGGTTAGGAAGTAGTAACTGTTACATAAGCCAAATAAAATTGGTCCCCTTAAGGAGGATCTTCCTGACAAGATCTTGAATGTTTAATTTGGACCATTTCTAATTATTATTGGATTTATTTGAAAATTAAAAAAAAGTTCTAATTATCCTAGCTGGAAAATCATGCATGTGTGCCACGTGTTTAGGTGGACATGCCACATATCATACGACAACGGAAATAAACCACTGACCACAAAGCATTGGAGTAGGATCTGTAGACAGTCGTGGAGTCATAATTTTTTTAAAAAAGGTTATAAATATAAAAAAGTAAATATACGAATAAACGAAGGAGTTTAACACCTATTATGTATACATAAATTAGTGATATATGTTCTATCAAAGGAAACTCGAATGAACCTCTAAACCTAGCTCCGCCCCTATATTTAGAGGGTCAAGGTTTTTGGTACATTTTTCTTTAAGAGTAATGTTCAAAGCAGACAATATCATATATTATTAAATGTATTTTTGAACTATTTTAACTTAATAATTCATATATAATATAACTCCAACTCAACACGTCAATTATATTCTCAACTCGACTCCTACTTTATTGACTTTGTCTTTATTCCTATATTGGATTCGTTGCTATTTACTAGACAAAATTATTTTACTGTTTGTTTGGTAGCTAGGACAAAACAAAATTACAGCAAAAACTCTGCACGAAAAAGTAGAAACTGAGGGATCACTTTTAAGCCATTTAGAAAGGTAGCTAGGGACCATTATTAACAAATGGACCATATACTATACGAATGTTTGTTGAAAAAATTGATTTTTTTACGTATTTCGTAATTTACGATAAAATTGAGAAAATTGGGTGAGATGTCTGATGAACATATAATCCAAATTTGTGAGTAGTATTCCATGACATGACATGGACATATCACTAGTTCTACAAAAGTTTGTGTCATGATGATGAGTAAATTAATGGCACAACAAAGTATGTATATAGTATATTCATATTCATTATACATAAATCATATACATATAGTGTTTTGTTGCATGCATGCAAGGACAATCAACGTAAGAAACAGACAGAGGTAGATGACTGTACAAATATATCATGCATGTCAACATATATATTAATAAATACTAATTGAGTGTTTTTTTCCAAACAGATTAAGTTTTTAGATGATATAGTCATACAATTCAATCATACATATTATTGTTGGATTTAACCCAGTATATTGTGTTTTACTATCATCATATTATAACATGTTGCAAAAGATTACCTATATGAACGAACAACCACACATGCTTTATACTAGTTATGAATGTGACAGAACTGAGTAGTTTTGGTCAAATTTCATACTTATATATATTAAAAATCTACTTAACTCATTCAGAATTCGCTAAATTGTCCTTTTTAATGTTCAGAACTTATTATAAATTAAAAATTCTGAATTGGAGTCAAGGGTATAAAAGTAAATTTACAAGGGACGAGAACTTACTTGTTTTTGTTCATAGGGTATATGAGTATTGGACCACTAGTTTTGTTTCCCAAAATGCCCTTAAATACTCCTTTATCAAACTCAGCAATTCTTGATTTTGGTACAAATAAGTTTAGCCATGGATGTGGCACTTCCCATAAACCTTTAGACCGGAGTTTTAACTCGGCCTTGTGAACCCGGTCCAAAAAATCCACGTAAGGAAGGTCCGTTCTGAACTCTGAAGCTGGTATATAATTTAATTTTTTCAATAATATTTCAATCTCCTGCATTTTCATTAAAAAAATATTAAGATTAAATAATAAAATCAAAGTACAAAAAAAATGAACTTTTTATCTTTATTTTAATGCAAACTCTAATTAAAAATTCAAAAAATTAACAGAATTATTAGACTTAGGGAATAAATATTGGTGGGTGGTCACTGGATGGCTTAGATATAATTAAATAATCATATATTATAGGAGTAATAAAATATAATAGTAATATTTTTTTAGAAAAATAATTTCTATCTTAGGATCTGATAGATTATGGAAGATCTTCCATGTTTTCTTGTGCATGTTGTGTTCCATCTTTTTACGTAAAATTCTGTCATCAAATAAAATAATTATACTTTAAAAAATATTTTGTTTAAAAAAAATTGTTTTGGATATGTACCGAACAGGAATAACGACAGATAAGCTTGGTAGAATGTTCTTATTTTTCTAATGTCAGAAATTAATTAAATAGCATACCACATTTCTTAGTCTTGCTAATCTAAAATTAGATTAACTAATTAGTCCAAGTCGTTTGGCTATCGACATGGAATATATAATAATATTTCATAAGATTAGTTATCTCACGCCTATTATTTTAGTATGAAATGATTTTTGGGAATAATGTATATCGGTAATCAGACACAAAATAAAATAATTTTGTATAGGTTATCAATATCTAAGAAGATTGAGTAGGTAAAATAAAAGAAGAAAAATAGGACTCTAAGGCATAGTATCGCCACCTATTAGCAAAAATACTAATTGTATACTTTACAGGCTTTATTCGCACTAAACATGCATTAATCAGAGAGCTAATTAAAGCTAAAGTTTATATAGCATCGATAGATCATCAACTTTATCCATCTTTTAATTTCAAATTAGCAATAGTGTGCATCATGTGTGAAGGAATCAAGAAACTAATTAAACTAAAAAAAAAGACACTTTTTTTTACTTAAGTAATCTATCAAGAAAACATAATAATGATGTAGCAACAATATAATATATTTAACCAAAATATGCATAATATTTTAATCAAGCTTAAGTTATATGCACTATAAGCATAAAATATTTTAACTATTTGGTCACTTATGTGAAATTTATAATCTTGAAAATAAGACGGATTATATAACCGTAATCTTATATCGTCGGTAGGGGTAAGATCTGCTTATATCTTACCCTCCGTAGATTTTATATTTTGCGAAATTATACGGAGTATGTTGTCGGTGTTATTATAATTTTCAATAGAATATAGTGGGAACAAACCTGATCAATGGTATCAGCATTTGAAAGGTGATAATTTTTGGTAATTTCCAAGCAATATAAAACACCTCCTTCAGCCTTGAGAGAAGAAATTTTCACAGGGTTACTTGGTGAGAAAAAAGAAGACCTCCAATTATTTATCAAACCTTCATCAACTATAACAAATCCTTCAACATAATCAAATTTTTGTGAAGCTGGTTTTCCATGCAATGATATTAAATATTCTTGGTCTTGTGTAAATGTTGAAAAATTGGAATATAGTACTCGAATCCACCTCACCTGCGTACACATTAAATAAACGAGTTTAGCTTCTACGTACTAAAAAAAGCAGAGTTGAATAGTAACCTATAAAATTAAAATAGTTTATTTGATACAACCATTTATGAGGATTTGTAATGTATTTGATTAAAAAATTTACGTTGACTATAAGCCTATTATAGTCAAGCGTAATTCACTAAATAAAAATTATGACAACATCACTTTGTGAAAATTAAATGTGATGTCAACATTAACAGTGACAACGGTTTTTAAAATGAAGTTGGAAAAAGCTACAAACAAAGGACCCATATTTCATTTCTCATATGTCATGAATTATGCCACCTCCTTTCGTGTCTTGTCCAAAAACTAATACTAAGAAGAAAAAAATTAAAGCCCCACCATGGAAAGTATAACAAGAACAATATACTCTTATTCAGTATAATTTCACAAACACAAGTAATTTATTCAGTTCGAAAAGAGTGAGATGTACACGGACTTTAATTAGTATAAGGTAGAAAAAAATATATGTATATACCCTTTGAGGAGCTTGTTCAAGTGCAATTCTTGCTCTTGTTATGATCCCAAATTGTCCTAATCCACCAAGAACGGCTTGAAACAGCTCAGAATTTTCTTTTTCTGAACATGTCAATAGCTCACCCTTACCTGTTTTCAAACATATGTCACATCAATTATGATAAAATGGTACTAATCATAAACTAATTTGTTTCCAATTTTATCTCAATAATTATGGCAATGATTTTAACATAATTATTGGTACTTGCTAATTACAATGATTATACCCTATAAGTAGCTAAGCTTAAAAACAAAACATCCCATGTGGTAGTACATCCACAATTTCATGAAGTACATATATCTAAACTAAACATATTCTGAAAAAATATATTAAAAAGGGTTCAAAATTAACACAAAAGGTATTGTTGGGGAAAAAAACCCCATCTATCCTGACATCCCATGTTATTGTTCTAAAGTTACATATCTGGCAAACCACTTTCTTTCATAACAAAAGCTATTACGAAAAATGAACTTTTTTCGTAAGATATATACACTGACAGTATAAAAAAAGTTAATCATACCTGTAACAACATCGAGTTCATGGACATTGCTAATTTGAGGGCCATGATTAAAAGCTTGACCACTAATTCCAGCATTAGAGAGAGTACCACCCACAGTTAAGTACAAATAATCAGTCCATGATTTCGGTGCGAGACCGTATTCTAATGTGGACGTCAACACATCAATCCATAACTCTCCACCCCAAACATCAGCGTACATGAATTTCTCCGAAATAGTTAACATCTTATTTTTCGAGCCGCCACCGCCGCTCATTTGAACCACAACGCCATTTGTCGTCATGGCTTGACCATTTATAGAATGTCCATGACCTCTAGCCGACACGGTGAACCCACGAGCCGAGTCGTACGCGGCCTTCACTAACCGCGCTACATCCTCGGATGTAGCCGGGTGAAGAACCGCCATCGGCTCGGCTTTATACACTCCGCCGAAATCAACCGAAGCGGATTGTAAATCGGCTGGAGCCACGCTGAGTTTCCCATTGAGCCCGAGCAGTAAAAGGTCATTCGGGTTAAAAGTAAATCCCACGGTAACAATTAAGCGACATATCGCTAACGTTAACAATAATTTCGTAGCCATAGTGAAACTAAAAATTGTAAAGAGGAAGGAGGAACTTGTTCGTATATAAAGGCGGATTCAAAATTTAAAATACCACGACTTTGGGAAAAGGGAACAAAATCTTGTGGCAGGAAGAGAAGTACCAGGATCGTCAGCAGAAGCGTGGGACTAACGTAAGACAGATTACACTTTAAAGATTTACCAAAATCAAAAACATGCAAAAGATTCTCAAAAATCCTTTTTTTTTCTCAAGAGCAAATCATTAATAACGTCAAAAGATATTTGAAGGTGTAAGAAATGTTCATATTTGCTAAAAAGAAAAGAAAAAGTTTATAGTAAAGTTTATGAGTTAATTTGAGATTTTGTCTATGATGTGAGATACAAGATGGGTATTTATAGGACAAAAAAATAGAGAAGAGAGGAAAGTGAAGATGGGAAGAGAATAGTCACGTGCGAGGATGAGGCCTGACACGAGTGAACTTTGATGGGCCCGGGTTTTAATGGGGCCCATTAAGGGATACGGAGGATCTTTGCGTGGGGACATATACAAGGAAGCCTTCACGTGGGCGGAAGGACTGGTTGACGGGTCCGTTCTTTTGTTTTTTCGGCGAATCAAATCCGTATTAATAAGGTGAAAATTTAAATAGTCTATCAATTAAATTATTGAAATTTGTTGATAAAGATGACTTTGTATCTACACACTAGCTTGAACTCGAGACTATTTCTATAATACAGCTAGATTTCTCTGCAGTAGTTGTTTTTTGTAAAAATAATAAGTAATTTGGTGTTGATTTACAAGTTATTCTTCTTAATATATATAATTGAAAGATGAACAAAAACTAAAAAGGTTGTCTAATTTGATTGGAACTCATAGTTTGTATTTTAACCTATTAGTTGTTGAATTGTTCTCTGCAATAACGTTTTTTATATTATGTAGATGACTTAATAAAAGTTTAGCAAGTCTCCATTTATTATGAACAATGGGAAATATTAAAAACGATTGGAGTAATATATAACTATACCATCACAATAATATGTAAATTAATTACCAAAAATTCAACTTGTCTAAAATCTAAATGATGCATTCGCAAGGATAGCTAAAATAGTTGAGCAAGGAATCTTTCAAATGAGGGGTGTCAACTCTCAAGTTCAAAATAATATGCATGTTCTTTTATTGAGCTTATTGTATAACGGTATAAGTCTTATCCAGTATTATTTACCTCTTCTATTTATACGCGCAAAGGCTAACGACCGTGGTTTCCTAATCATAATTTTTTTGTCTAAATGATGTTCATAAGGTAATATATTAATAAAATATTGAGGACCTTGGTGCTAGGCAATAATAATATAGCCTAGAGTTGCATTATAGTATTTGCACTGCAGTTTGCAACTAATTAATATTAAGAAATTAGACCTCCATTTAATAAATTAATTAATACTAATTGATTAGTGTCTATCTTCCCTGAACTGAAGGAAGTAATATTAAGTTAATGATGATTGATGAGCATATGGATTGAATTAATAAAGCTATAAAACACACGAAGGAAATCTAAGCATTGATTATGGATCTGTCTTACTAATTAAATTTGCTTAATCAGGTTAAAAATTAGAAACTAGTGGTACCTAATTATTGCTTTAAATATTGCAACTAATTAAGTTAAAAAATAATTACGAAAAGACTCAATTAAACAGAATTATTTTCTTTGTCGCATTCCTATTGGTGGATGGATGGCTACCATGTTCATATGAAAAGATGCAAATTTTACAAATTTAATATATTGTTGTGCAATATTACTTGCACCTATGCATCAGTACTGAAGTTTATATACTATTATTATTTCTCACCTGATATACGTTATTTACGTTGTAGTCCGATTAAATTTAAATTTATGTCGGAAAGTTTTAAGGGATAAATGGCTCTTTAAGTACAAATACAATATCATAATTAAGGTTCTAATCCAAGATTTCTAATTAAAGATGAATAAATATTTACCACTATACCTCAATCACGATTGCATGTTGGTATATCCTATATATAAATACTTCAAAATATCCATTTTACTAAATATTGTCCGAAAATAATGAAGTGGGAGAAGAACGACTATAAAGTGTTAGGTTCAAATTTTGGTGATAAAAATACTATACGATTTCCTCTCGTAACACCATAATTATCAACAACCAAAAAAAAAAAAAGTAGTTATGTATGAACAGTAGAGGAAGAACTTGTTGAGTACGTCTTAGATTGAGTCTACGTCTTCAATAGTTGGCTATGGTTAGATTTCAAATAATTGACCAACTGCAATATTTGTGACAATAATTAGGTCCACTTGTTGAGATATATAGTATATGTATAATAATTAATGTATACATACTTTGACTACTTAATTATTAACGTGTCCTACCTTCTAAGCCGTACTTTTGTTATAATAAAGCTCGTATACTATCCATTCAACAGTTTAACTTATATATAATGATATAATAAATAATTTTTACACTATGAAATTAATTTCACTCGATGTAGGCAATTTATCAGTAATAACGTAGTTTTTTTTTTTATAATATTATGAAAGTAATAGCGTAATTTCAAAATTACAAAATTTACTTTTTATATAAAGACATGATTATAATTTATATAAAACATTTACAGTATATATCTAGTTAATTAGCCCCTCCCCCCACGCACCCCAAACCAAACCAAAAAAAAACAAGAGACCTAAAAAAAATTCACTTAAAGATTTTCCAAATTTCATGAGTTGCCTAAAGTATATTGACCAAAACCTAAGAGCACTTTGAGTTTTCTTCCATATATAAATATAAATATTTATAAAAATAAAAAAAGAACTTGTTATAGACGTAAGTGGATACAATTAGATATGGCTCTTTCCAAAATACCAACTAAGTTAGGTTTTGTGGACTTCAACATAAATGTGCTATAATCACTATCTATGAGTCTCTTTCTTTCTCTTTTATTTTGTTTTGCATTTGGTATCGATATCAATATTGGTGTCTGACTTATAAATTCAAATTCATGCCTTACAAGATTCATTTTTAGGAATGATGCTCTTAACTAACACCCACCCAACCCACCAACGTATGTTAGTAATTATGAATAAATATACTACGTATTTATCGTTCTGAATAATCTCTTGACCCACTTTTTATTTATCAGTATCTGACAATCACGTGCGTTGCAGGTGTGTATCATATGTGAATCAAGACCAAATTCTAAGAATAGCATGTAGAATTATTAATGTGAATCCCTTGGCCCATCTTGAATTTATTATTTTCAACTACTTGTTTCTGTTTGTTAGTGAAGAAAATGATGTAACTTCATTGTTGCTTTTAGTTCCTCCATAACCACCACAAATTTATTTCTTAATTAGTCTTTGTCAATAGAAGAATTTGATAAACATTTATAGGTCCTAATATTCAGATGGTTAATCAAGTCTGATTAGAACACAATTAACGACAACACATAGTGGCTAATTAATTTGATGCAAGTACATAGAACATATGTAATGTTTCATGTTCTGGAGTAACAAACATAAAGGACACAACAAAACTTTAGTCTTAATCCAAATTATACGTCTTGATTTGATCCACGATTAAAATTAATTAATTTGACTCACTTAAATGGTAAATGACCAAGACAAATATAATAACTAAGCAAAAGTTACTGAATTCGTATCTAATATAAGACCAACATGTTCTTTTTTTGTTTTAAAAAAAATATTTTTTATTTAATAATGTTAAAGGGAAGTGGGAAGTGATTAGTTAATATTATAATTATTGAATATTCTTGTTTATAAATACGTCTATACTCATTTACTAGTCCTGACGTACATTCCAGGTATGATTTTAGTGAATTATTCTTGGTTAATTATTATTTAAATAATTAAATCAATGTCACATACAAAATTAGGAAATTTTTAATTTCATTCTTACATAGGCATCTTGCTATTTGCTAATAGCCAATTAATGTCTATGTCATCATATAAATGATTCGTTACAAAGATTATGCCCTGAAATTAAAAAAAGATAACCAAAATAAAATCTGATTAAAAATAGAAGAAAATCTAAGGATTTTGACCCCTTTGATGGATAATTCAAGTTGAAGATTATGACAGTTAATGTGTATTTTAGCATAATTATCTATCATCATTTGTATTTTAACTATAAATTATACATCTAGCTAGTCATATAGGTGCATGTAGTGTGGGAAAAAAAGGGGTCATATAGGTTTTGTCTGTTTTTTCATTTATTGCTCTTAGAATAAAGTTTTTCTTAAGCTTTCATAATCAAAGTACACTTTTAATAATCTTATTATCATATCCAACTCAGCATTATATCATTTTTAGCGGAAAACGCACTCAATAAACAAATAAGGAATAAGGCAAAAAATTATTCCAAAATTCTAAAAATTATAGGTGGAAAATGATTCATCAGAGTGATAGTGGAATGATTTGTTGATTTGTTCTTTGTAGCATATAGACAAACTTCACATATTTCGTACTTAATGGACAAATAAGGAATAGAGCAAGAATCTATTCTAAAACTCTAAAAATTATACTAATAACAAAAAAATATTCTCCATGAAAGAGGCAACAATAGAAAAAAAAAGATAAAATTATTTGACCATATTTATGATGTTTGCAATATCTTCCAAGTGGACTCATGTTTACGTAATGTTTTTTATTTTATTTTTGACAATATAGTCTAAAATACTGGTGATGGGGTTAATGTTTCGGATAGACATAAAATTCAAATGCAATAATTTAGGAAACAAATCTAAATAGTATAATTAGATGATTTATTCCCAATTGGAGCATTTTAAAATTGGGGAGGATCAATTCTAGGGCCCGATAATTGATATGAAAGAATAAATTCAATTAAAAAATGAACTTGAATCATCTTTAATTTGTTATTTTATTCAACTCGTGAAATGTTAATATATAGTAATTTATTAAGTTGAGACTTGTCCAATCCTTCACTTTGTAGAGTTATATTTACATATATTAGTTGTTGTAGTAAGATTATTATCATATAGTTATGTGCTCACAAATAACGCTCGATATAATAAAACAATTATATCTCATAGCAATTGAGTACGTATATTTTTAGGTTTTTATAATTTTGATTCGTATATTCGTAATAATACTATAAACACTTTAGGGTGTTGTGAAGACATATTTTTAAGTAAAGCTATAAAAAAAAATTGATCAGTGGATACAAAACACCTATATTTTAGAATCTTGTGTATCGACTAGTATAATATATATATGTTTTTCCATGAGAAAAATTGTAACAATAACTTATTCATTTATTAATACAAATTACAATAATGAGTGTGACTCATATTTTATCCTTCAATTCTTGTTCTTCATCTTTGTATTAAAGTAGGTCGAGACAAAAATTCTAGAGTTGAGTCTTTATAACATTGTGGTAGTAGAAAGAAAGAAAAAACCATAAAAATTAACCAAAATCAGAAGCTAAACACTTTTTAGCTCCATTATTCCAAGTTCTAAAAAGTTTTTTTCCATCTATTTCTTTAGTCTTTGTTAATTAATTAATGTACTTGTCTTTAAGTATCCTTTTTTCAAGGGAATGAAAACAACTCATATACTGCTAATGAGTTGGAACTGACCCCAATTGTTTTTATCCATCATTATGTCATTTTTTGTTCTGTTGAGTTACATAAATAATATATAATTATTTAATTACTTTAAAGAAAAAGGGAGAACAATTAAAGGCTTTTTTTTAAAAATAAAAATTCCCAATTGATTGTTTGGTACTCATATTGAAGCTCGACTATTCTGAATTCGCGTCATGTAGGACCTCATTTGAGGGGGGAGGGGAGGGGAGAAACACTCCCTATCAATTTTTTTTTTTATATTTAGATCGAGACTTCTGATTAAGAAAAAAAAAACCTTATCTGCTGCACCATATTAGTGGATGGTACTGGAAGGCTTTAGTTATAGTGATCTCTTCACTAATTTTGTCTGACAAAAGTGCAAAGCAAGAGGCACAAACAGGGACCTATATATGCAAAGTGCAAAAATATTTTTTTTAAATTAAATATTACTAACTTTTAATATCTTACTCAAAAGCTATTGATAATATTAAATAAAACAGGAAAAGAATCTCTTCACTTTTCTGTTGCTTCTACCTTTCACTTACACCAATTATTCTTCCTTAGATTTGATTCTTCTCTTTTTCTCTACTTATTATAAAGTTTTGCTTAAAATATATAGCATAAAAATGATATCTTGTGCAACTTTAGGGGTACCATTATCAGAAAGAAAAAAAAAACTTGTAATAGTAAAAAATAAATCACAAAAAAAGAAAATTTACCACATGGGGGTGCATGGAATGTGATTGAAGATCAAAAGTTCTTTACAAAAATTTTACTTTCCTAGTCAGCTTAGTAACTTTAATGCAATCTATTTATCGATCATGTTATATTCTACGTCTCTATAATAACATTATATTTATAACAATAATTACATTCATTATAGCAATATACTCTTTATAAATTTACTCTTCTATACTATTTATACTCAAATATTGTATAATAATGTGTTATAAGAAATATATCATGTATAAAAGAAGATGAATATGAAAGTACTGATGAATAGCCTCAACTTACTCTAAGACGAACCCATGATTTAAAGATTTGGGTGCACCAATATTGTGTTAACTCAGATATGAGCTCTAAAATAAAATAAAAATAGTAAATAACACTCTAACTGGATTCAAACTCAGGTCTCGTAGGTGGATCCTTTACTTATACCAGCAACACAATGTCACTCCTATTCTTTTAATGGGTGCACGGTTAATTATATCCTAATTTCTATCGGTTTCTCAAAAATAAATTTAAATATATATATAATATTTTCCAAAATTACCGGGTGCACGTGCACCCCACCTAGAGAGGTGGATCCGCCTCAGTTGCTACTTGAGGAGGGATAAAAGAGTCAATTATTAAGCTATGCAACCTTCAAGGGAAAGGTATGTCATTAAAAGACTGAAATTTACTAAACAACCTACAATAACAGATTTCCTGCGTCAAATTTGAATTTTCAAAATTTTTAATCAATCTTAGATGCATGTGTTCCTTATTTTATTTTTTTATCGGTACGGTACGACTAGTTATAATTTTTTAGTAATATACATGTCTTTTCAATTTTAATTAATATTTGAATTTAACAAGTATTTTATTTTCGTTTATAAGCAAAAAGTACAAAAATAATACTATTGCATGTTTTTATTTGTAACAGCTAAACGTGATCTAAATATCAAATATCAGTTTTAATGTTATCACTATAGAAAAGTTTAACTGTAGCTGAAAAATTAGAAAGCCTCAACTTTGTCTTGTAGAAATAATTATAGGAAAAGCATGCGCGATTGTCTAATCAACTTAAAACATTTACGTTAATTTGAGTTTAATTTTGAAGCATAGTCCAATATCCAATTAATTAAGTTGACAAAAAAAAATTGGAAAAAAGAATCATGATCATGTGATGAGTGCAACCAGTCAAACAGAAAAAACATTTGACACATGATGACAATGTCACACAAAATGTGTATGATTATGAGAACACATAGGAGATGGAATTGTCGATCAATTATTTGAATTTTTTACCTAACTTTTAATTTGTCAATTAGCCAGCTAGATTCATTTTCAAATTAATAATGTTTTATGTTCAATTAAGCAGCTGTCAGCAGGGGTGGAATTAGGGACCTTAGGGTTTTTTCAAATTATAAAATATTCATCGTTTTATTTACCTATCTAAGCTATCGATCACCTTTTCGTCAATTTCATTAATACGGTAACTTTCACTTCTTTTGTATTAAAATATAAAATTTGATGTTGAGATGGTTTACACACGCTGGTTGTCAATTGAGATTTGAGAAAAAAAATATTTGGTCAACTGAACATTACATTGTGCTTTGATATAAAGGGAGTGATATATAGTTTATATAAGTTAAGAGAATAATTGATAGTTAAGGTATAAAATTTGCGAAAGAGTAATAGTTCAGATATATATGTTCCATTAGAATTTGTCTAGGATTCGATCTTAGTATTAGTCCATATAACGAGAATTTCCTTAGTTTCTTCATTTATTTAAGTAGTTACTTCTTCATATTTTAAATTTTCTTAATGAAAATTTTAACTTTGTTAGTTGTCGTTAAAATAGTATTATCTATATTTATTATGAGCGGATGTTTATATGGGCCATACCTAATTAGAAGCTGGAATAATAATACTACAATTATAATTAGTTAACACTTGTTATTGGAATGAGAATCTTCTAAAATCATGGCAATATTTTCTTGTTTTTTTTTTGTCATTATGGGTGTTTGCCTTATGTATGTTTCAAACTTCTTAAGCTTAACCTTAAGAAAAATTGAAGGAAACTTTTCATCTAAATTGATTTGGTGACATGTCTCTAAAGCATAGCCTTTCTTTCCAAGAATATAAGACCAAATTATTGACAATTCCACATCCATGTACAACAACAATAACATAGACGTGAAATTTCACCAATGAGATTTAAGGAGGATAATGTATACGGATCTTATAAAGGTAAAGAAACTGTTTATGATATAATTAGCTCGACTCAACAACAATTCCATATCCATGTGTTGATTCAAACGTCAAACACGATAATTCAAATTTTATGAGTTATGAACATGTTATTGACTAATAACTAGTTATAGTTTTTATGATATATCAGAACAACATATATTTGAATTAGTTTCTGATTTTTTTTTTGTGTGTGGGGCATGCAGAGAAACATGAATTGTAAAATATTTATTCCTCAAATAGGACTTGGTTGGAGTTTGAAGAGACATCTTGAATGAAATGAAATATATGGTTTAATTATTTAATCTTGTCTATATTATCAATTAGAGTGTCAAACAAATGGATCGAGTTGAATCAGAGAATATCAAAATAGATTGAGTTAATAATTGAACGGGTCATTGACCTACTTAAATATTATTTGATCTGAAGCAAGTTAGGTTAAAATGAGCAAAAGTCGGATCAAAACCAAACCTGTCCAATTCTTAGTAAATTTTGAAATCAAAGTTTTTTTTTTAAATAATTTGCTTGAGTATCTGATAAACTTTAGTCTTATATCATGACTATATCTTATTAATTAGACAAAAAAATTCTCGTGGATCAATCTAAATTGTATATCAGAGCAATTTCAAAATGAATTCGACTAAACAAGTTAAAATGAATCTGGTTAATAAAATAAATGAGTTAATATTAATTAACCCCCTCAAGTATGAATCGAGACGAATTAATGGACAGATTTTGACATTGGCCCCTTGAATCAATCATGAATAGTAAATTAAGTTATGTTGTCATACTACAAAACCAAATGTCAATCAGAATAATCAATCAAAAGGAAAATCAACAAGTTAAATCAGCCCAGACAAGTGGCATTGCATGTTGAATGAGGATCCAAACTAGAAAGAAAAGTATGACCATTAAAAAAAAATAAAAAATGGACAAAAATAGTGAATTAATATTGTACAAAATATAATGTTTAAACAGTGATGAGTGTGTTATTTGCTGGTTATGGAATTTTATAATGACAAGTGCCTCAATAAATGTGGCATGTCCTGCCAATATAATTAATGAAACCCTAGAGTACTCTAATTTATGATTGGCTGGCCTTGCAGTGTTATTGTAAATTTAAATTATACACGCTGATAATATAATTATCTCATAGTAATACATGATAGTAGGCTAGTTACTATTATATTTAACTAGGTTACTATTACCTTATTCTAATGACCTTAATTGTATAATCTTTTTACAATATTAGTATTTATATTGGTTAAAACAATTGTTTTACATTCTTAAAGAGTTATCTTACTGATAAGGATTGTGAGAAATTGATAAGTACTCCTTTATCAGATGTCTCGAGTCGTTTAAGTCCTGAGAACTGAATCGTATTCATAACATGAGATTATACGATGAGTCATATACTCCTATTGGACACCAAGTGGGAACCAAATATTTGTAAATTAAAATAAGAAACATATAATGTGCTTATACAGTTACATATTAGTGGCCATTGGCCACCATGGAATAACATTTGGTGCAAAAAAATCTAGCTAATTAGAGAATAATTAGGACTTGGGTACCCACAGTGAGTTGCCCACTTCATGATTGTGAACATTTGGGACCATTTTTATTAAATCTTTCATTGTTTTATAGTAATTATTATTACTAGTCATTGTTCACTCTTTAATTTGTTGACCTAGTTTCTTTTTTTATGGGGTATATGGCCACTCCTTGTTTTTTCCCCCTCACAAATTATAGAGGTGCAACAACATTTATAACACGTGATAAACAAAAAGTTATCACTCAAAATTCTTCTATCTTTAGCTAGAAGTTTCAAAATTGACCTTTGAATATGAAAAAAATCGCTAAATGTACCCTACGATGCTGGGAATTTGGATTATTCGGACCACATCAATTATTTTATGTTGACAGCTAATTGAAACATGTTAATTTTGGTTAGACATCAGATATTTTCCATAAAACTGGTTAAGCCGCCCCTCGACTGGAAGAGTTTATGTGGCTGAAAAGTCAGTATTGCTTGCTAATAATTACAAAAATCTAAACTATATAATATACATAAAAAATGGTTTCCTAATTAATTTAGCTGATTTAGTAATGGTGGGCTTACACATATATTGAAGGGACCAAGTCAAAGCCCATCAGAATTCTAGTCCAGCCCACTAGAGCTCATCTTTGTTGACTACCAAAAAGCCCACAATAATACAAAATCTTTGCAAGAGAAGATGGCTTTGAGGTTCTTTGAATATCCAATAACTGTTGCAGATGCATTGAACCATATCCACTAAAATATTAGACATAGTTTACTTGGTGCACGGCTCGAACTTGTGACCTTAGACACAAGTACCTCAACCTTTGTCGATTGAGCTAACCCCGGGCAGGAGATGAAGAAACTCTTATTTTACCAGCAGAAACTTCTATGCTAATGAAAAGATAAAGTTTGTATTGATGAAATAAGACATCATGTGTTCAAAGGAGTGTACAAAATCATTTACAAGCCAACTTGGGAACACATCAGACATCATCGCGATACAGCATATGGCCTCTGATCTACTTAGGACCATCTGTTTTGATCCCAGAAAAAGTTTTATCATCACATGGATTCCCACCTTCTCCAGCATGGAGCTGTATGTTTCACTATCCGTTGGACTACCTGAGAATGAACCAAAAACAGAAAGAACAAAAGAAAACAAATCGACTTTTACCAATGTGCATTCATCACTCCATATGGATGTAGGTGACTTATTGACTAGACTAAAACTACTGCCTGTCTATGAGGCACTCGTAGAAGTTCCCTGCTGAGTTAACCATCTGTTAGCGGAAACATAAAGCAGTCTATTAGGTATGTCATTCAGAAAACTTGCATCAAAAGTAAGCAAGAAAAATGTTGACTAACCACACCCTTGGGATGCCCATCCAAGGGATAGTTCAATTCTCACAGAGTTCAGAAAAGAAACATGATTTCAGAGAAACACTTGGTAAGAAGAAAGATTATCTCTTTAGCATATATACAATTTGATACAGAGCATATGAACTACTGTCATAATCCAGATTTCTCTCAACCATTTACAAGATCTGACCAAGCACATATTTACAGCAGTACAACATTTGAGTTGCTACGGTTTGCACCATCATCTATACATTGTCAAAGAGGATCTGCTTTACCTCATGCACTTTTCTCCAGAAAACAGCAGATCGATCAACTCCTTGGAGAAGAGAAGACTTGTCTTCGAGAAAATTACTGTTCATGGCCACTTACCTACCAATAGTTGCCACAGGAACAATAACCATCTTTAAAGTGATGCAAGCACTTTGAGTCGTGTATGTATATTTCACGTTCATATTTCTGAGAAACAAGTTTGGCAATCCTATGACAATCTTCACACATTCTGAGGTTCTTAACAATTCGTATCACTCGAGAAGATTGAGGACTGTTAATGAGGGCAAAAGAAAGTGCAAGCTTCTCACTATGAACTCTAGTAATATCTTCGTTCTCCTCTTCTTTGATGCAAAGCCTATTGCAAGAGCTGGATCCCTCCATTTTTACTTCCTTTCTTTTTATCCAAGAATCTGGAACCTCAGAATTACTTTGCTGACCTGAAGCAAAAGCATGGACCACATTGTTGATCTCAGTCCAGCTCCAACTAAGAGGCTCTTCATGATGATTTCTTTTTCTAGGTCGCATCACTGTTACTGATTCTTCAGAAATCCCACGTAGTACATTTAACTGTAAAAGTAACTGATGGATCACTACATTTCCAGGATCCAGTTTGAGTAATTGTTCCCCAGCATGGATGGCTAAATTCAAATTACCATGCACACGAGAAGCAGTCAGCAATGCACCCCATATAGATATATCATGCTCCATGGTCATATTGTCTATAAAATCAATTGCTTCTTCAAGTTTACCTGAGCGTCCATATAAAGTAACCATAGCCACATAATGTTCTAGACCTGGTACAATCCGATACTCCTCGTACATGCTAGAGAACATACGCTTCCCCTCTTCAACCATTTTGGCTAGACCATAAGACGAAATCATACTGGAGAAAGTACCCCTATTTGGTTTAAGCCCTGCCTCTTCCATTTGATGAAATAGCTTTGTTGCCTCACTGGAAAAGCCATGTAAAACATAACCAGCAATCAATGTGTTCCAAGAAATGATATCTTTGGTTGACATCCCATCAAATATTGTTTTCGAGTATTGTAATCCCCCAGACTTGGAGTATGTGTCTATAAGAGAATTAGCAATGGATAGCTCATTTTCTAGATTGCAACGCAAAACACAACAATGGATCTCTTTCACCTTCTTTGCGCCAATTAGGTTTGCACATGCTGGTAGGATGGACAGAATGGTAACTGTGTTTGGCTTAAAACCAAATGACTGCATTTTCCGGAATATACCCAATGCTTTGTCTTTCTGTCCATTATGCAAATAGCCAGCAATGAGAGCATTCCATGAAGCAGCATCCCGCTCAACGTTCCCATCCTTCTCCATCCTCCAGAAAAGATCCAATGCTTGATCCTCATCACCATTTTGCATGTGTCCTGTAATCAGCACATTCCACGTGATTACATTAGGTGATACATCAAACTCATGCATCTTCATAAAAAGATCATAGGCCTTTCCACAGCACCCAGCTTGGCAGTACCCTCCAATCAAGGAATTCCAACTGTATACATCTTTCTCTGGGATCATATCAAAGACCAGCCGAGCAGCTTCGAGTTTACCACACTTGGAATATAAGTCAACCAAAGCATTCCCAACAATTACCCCTCCATCAAATCCCAACTTAACAACCAAGGAGTGGAGCTCTCTTCCCTTCCTCAGGTCCTTAAGAGATGCACAAGCCGAAACTGTGCTTGTAAGTGTAACTTCACTTGGCGTAACCCCATTCAAAATCATCTCCCGGAACAATTCTAGTGCCCGACTGTTCCTGTTATGTTGAGACATACCTGAAATTAGACAAGTCCAAGTAAAAACATCAGGCATTATCCCATTACCCTCCATCTCCTTCATAACCTCCAGGGCCTCATCACACCTGCCTAGCTGATTATAGCTTGCTATCAATATATTCCAGGTAATCAAACCTGGTTCTACACCTTCAAGACGCATCAAGTTCAATAACCTCCGTGCCTCAACAATATCACCCTTGTGACAATATGCCATTATAATTGAATTCCAAGACACAGTATCCCTCATCTCCGTACTCTCAAAAATCCTCTTTGCACAATCTAACAACCCACATTTTGCATAAACAGCCAGAAGCGAATTATTCACACGAATCTCAGAAATCATTCCACATCGAATCGCTATAGAATGAATCAAAATACCAGTCTCAACATCCCCACAATTCGCACACGCTTGCAAAATCTTTGGGAACAAAAAGCTATCAGGTACTACACCATCCCCCATCATCATATAAAAAAGCTCCATAACCTCACTCCATCTACAATCTCTGGAACAAGCACCAATCATAGCAGACCAAGCAAATAAATCCCTTTTACGCATTTTATCAAACATTTCATATGCTTCTTGTAAAGACCCACATTTCGAATACATCCCTAACAACTTAGTTTCAATAAAAGGGTCAACTTTTGCCAGTAAAAAATTCATTTCCTTATGAAGTTTACGGCCTAAATACAGTGACTTTTCATTGATGCAAGATTCTATCAGTCTTGAAAAAGTTTCGGTTTTTACCTTGTACCCATATTGGGAAATGGATTCAAGAGTTGTTATGGCTTCGCTGAGGCGCCCCTTTTTGCAGAGATAATCCAAATGGGTATCTGTGAATCTTGATTGCTCTGTATTGGGTACAAAATTGATGGGTACTTTTGTTTTTGGATGATAATTTTGAGGTAATTCTGAAATTGTTGGAAAAATTGATTTACAGGGAAGAATTACACTCTCCATTAGAGAGTACCCAGTTTTTCCTTCTTCTTTTTGGGGTTTATGATCACTTTGAGTGAGTGATGAATGAGTTGCAGAGAGCCATAGGAAGTGCAGCCATGATTCTACTTTGAACCAAACAGAAATTGACAACTCGGATTATCCATAACTAACCTCACTTGGGCCAACGCTTGGTTAGAAACCCAACTTCAGTATTGGGCTTCCAGCCTTTGTGAAATATGCCTAATTAAGTGATTTATCATGAGCTTCTCAAATTACAATTCGTGCTAAATTTCGGTCTTCAAATGTATGCATCTGTCCTTTGGGATGACTCAATAGGTTTGGAGGGTCCGGGATCGATCCCCCCTCAATGCCTTCTGAGTCGAGCTTATCGCATAGGGCTTGCCTAGCGCGATTTACATCCCCTGTGTGGTTTGCAGACTATTACACAGTGAGGGGTTTACCCAATGCGCACAAAGTGTTCACCACAGAGTGCTCACTTGAAGGGCATATGACAGAGGTTGTAGCGGCTACGGGTTATCCTGGGGTTCCAAAAAATATATATATGTATCTGACGCGTTATGTATCTCGGATAAATGAGATTAAAATTAGGGGTAATTTGTTCCACATACATTGAATTCAAGTGGATTCACATGTATCTATTTGTTCCAGATACATTGTATCCAAATGGATTTGCATGTATCTGAGGTACACTGACTCTCTCGCTAGTCGCTAGCCTCTCTTCTCTCTCCTCTCTCACTCGTCTCTCTCGCTCACCTCTCTCCTTATGTATCCGTATTTCAAAATATATCTGAAATGTATTTGGTATCCCAGATACATGTATCTAGTGTGATTCACATGTAAAGATACACTGACTCTCTCACTCACCTCCCTCCCATCTCGATCGCCTCTCTCCTTATGTATTTGTATTTCAAAATGTATTTGGTATACAAGATACATATATCTAGTGTGATTCATATATATCTAGGATACACGGACTCTCTCGCGCGCTCATCTCTTTCCCTATGTATTTGTATCTCAGAATGTATCTGGAAGCAAAAATATACTTCAAGAAATGAGAGGAACAAACACATTAAATATTGTCCACTTGTCCATGAGACAAAGCGTAGAAGGAAAGGAGTGAATAATCAAATCCACCACGACCAAAAACCAAAACAAGATTGAGATTAAGCTCTTGGAAATTGAAGAAATGAGGAACAAACGGCGGAAGAACGGTGTTTGTTGCTGCTTCTTTAAGTTTCAAACACTAAATTTATTGGAACAAACAACATATTTAGTCTGGAAAAAAATAACTCAAACATATACAAAATCACTCGTTTGGTTCATAGAATAAGGTAAAATATTACGCGCACAATTAAGTTAAAGATTAAAGTTATACCTTTTCTGTTGAAGATATAACTAATCTCATAATAAATTTATAATTCATTTGAAAGATGAGATAAATTAGTCTAAGAATCATAATCACATGACTATAATCTCGATCGAAATAAATTTATCCGCAAACCAAACAACCAACATGGCTGCGTTGCTTGCCCTCTACAATATACAGCTTTGATTAAACGTTAGGAATGTAGTTTGAACATTGATACACCAAATTTACTCAGCTATCAACTCAATTATTAATATATAATGCCAATCAAATATAGGACTCTTGTCTGTCCATATTAATACTCCATTTGGTCTTTCTTTTTTTGTTATTGTTGTTTGAAGTTTTCTTAACAAAATTATTTAATAAATGTATTATAAAGGTTATATATATTATCTTTTATTGTCTTCTTAATTAACCATCTTTTCAAGATTGATAAAGACTTTTTTAGAAAAATGTATTAGATTGATTGTTTACTCTTGAAAAATTAATATTCTTGGTTTTCTAAAATAAAATAATTATTTTGAATTAATTTATTTAGATGAGGAAAATTCACAATACCCTTTATCTATCTTAAATAGTTCACATAATTAAGTATGAATTGAATATATATATATTTATTTTTATTTTTGAAACCTCAAATATTTCGAAACACATTTATTTGTAACGACTAAGATTTCAAAGAGGAGGACATTTAATCAATAAAAATGAAAACTAGATCCGATATTTGCTCTCCAACAATATAATATTCCCACTGTCATTTAATTTCACACTTTACTAGTGTAGCTTGTTGCCATAGAGCGTTGAATTTGTTAAACTAGCCTAAAAATTAAATATTATGATTTTCCGAATTTTTTTTTGTATATTATTTAGACAAACATCGTGAGAATTAGGGGTGGAAGCTAGGTGTGGGGTGGGTGAAGATGAAGTATGCTAGATAGTCGGGAGGACACAATTAATTAATGTGAAATGTCAGTAATGAAACTTGTTTTGCCTACTTTCATAAATGACTTATTTTTAAGGAGCTTGTTTTCGCAAAAAAAAATAATTTCTAAAATATTCAACCAATCGAACATGAGAAAATTGAAAAATATATCCATTCTGAAAATGATGATGAGGAAAACAATAGTTCATACTAAAAAGAATGGAAGTACGTAAGTACTTACGTTAACCCTAGTTTATTTTTTTTTATTTTTTGTCTAATATGAATGTGTGATGAGACAACATCTCTAACAACTTAAAAGATGGTTTTGTACGTCAAACATTTATAAACCATGCAGAAAATGCAAATTACTACATGTTTAATCAATATAGAATGCCGTTAAAACTCAAATCTCACATTCAATTATATATTCTCACGTCTCAAATTATTTGTCTTAATTTAAAAAGATAATTATCACAAAATTGTTGTCGTTTATAAATACCTTAATTACGAGCGATATTATGATTGTTCAAATATCAGTAAATGATAAAACAATTAAAATTCTCTTTAATTAATATTTTATAAAGAAGTGTAAAAAAATTACGATAAATAATTTGACAAGAAAATAATATGCACTAAATATGAAAATGAACTTTTGCAAACAAAAAAGGGTAAAAAGTAAATAAAAAAGGAGGCCACACTTCAGATATGGGGACTAGATAAATCTGGAGATCTACTTTTAATTTGAACATTATTTATCTATTTATTTGAGTTAGTATTGTTTATGATTCACGTACTGATTATACAATATTTTCAAATTTATCTAACAAAAAATATAATCTTAAAAAAGAATCGATAAAAATAATTTTTTTTAGACAATAAATTGATCCATAACATGCACTGATACACATGAAATCGAAAGGCAAAAAGAAATTGAAATTACCTATATTTATTATTATCATATGAAATTGTACACCTATATATTATTGAGAAGCAGGCTCCAATTTATAAACATTGGACTCTTCTTTTTATCTATTATTTTTTTGTGTTTTGATTATCGTATTATTTGCTTACATTTTCAAATTGCTTTGTTTATACACTATTAATCCTAAGATCTTATGGAATTAAATATACTTTCTACCTCCACGAGGTAGGCTAGGTCTGTGTACACTCTTCCCTCTTCGTAGCCCACTAGTGAGCTAAGCTGATGAGCAAGAAGAATCCAAACAGCACCATATATATTGCCATTCTGCATACTACATTTCTTGACTCTCTGTATTACAAGTGTTGAGAAAAAAATGGAGACAAGTTTAGTTTCCAAGTTCCTCAAAGTTTATACTTTTTATTTGCTAATGGTAGTTCAGCTGGTCTTTTGCATTGTTACCTATGATAAGAAGGCCATTATCATTAATGGCCAAAGAAGAATTCTTCTATCTGGTTCCATACATTATCCTAGAAGCACCCCTGAGGTACTCTCACTTTTTGTTAAAATGTGTGACCATCTCGACTAAATGTTAATGTACTGATGAATTAAATGAAATGGGAGTGTTGCAGATGTGGGAAGATCTTATAAACAAGGCCAAAGATGCAAACTTGGATGTTATTGAAACTTATGTTTTTTGGAATGTTCATGAACCTTCCCCTGGCAATGTGAGTGTACAATTTACCCCAAAAGACTTGATCTTTATGTTTACTGATTGCTAATATACAATACATTTTCTTGTGGACAGTATAATTTTGATGGGAGATATGATCTTGTAAGGTTTATAAAGACTGTGCAGAAAGCTGGGCTTTATGCACATTTGCGCATTGGACCTTATGTTTGTGCTGAGTGGAATTTTGGGTAATAGCTTTACTTTGAGGGACCTTTACACAAATAGATGGACAGATTATAGATACACATAGAATATGCACGATCGTACACATATTATACATCATATGGTTGATTTCAAGAATGAGCTAATGAGTCTGTAACCTCTCATTTGATGCAGAGGATTTCCTGTATGGTTGAAATATGTTCCTGGTATCAGCTTCAGAACAGATAATGAACCTTTCAAGGTTTGTCCAAAGTCAAAAAATGATCTTTTTGTTGTGTTAAAGTAACTGAACTTTATTCGACTATATTGTACAAGTACAGCACCAATTTTTGTACATGTTTGTTTCTTCTCTGATAAATTGATAGATTCTGATCATGAGTTGTAGTATTGACATTTCAATTGTTTTTGTGGTAAAGGCAGCAATGCAAAAATTCACCAATAAAATAGTTGAGATGATGAAGAGTGAAAACTTGTTTGAATCTCAAGGAGGTCCCATTATATTGTCTCAGGTATGAAATTTATAGAATTTCTGTTTTCTGAAATGCATGATATACCGCGCAATTATCTAGCGAGTGTTTTGAAGTTGTGTTTGGTTAGATTGAAAATGAATATCAACCAGAAAGGGAGGCGCTTGGAGCAGCTGGTGAAGCATATGTCCAATGGGCTGCACAAATGGCTGTTGGATTAAATACTGGTGTCCCGTGGGTTATGTGCAAAGAGGATGATGCCCCTGACCCTATTGTGAGTTTCTCCCGTTATTCTCAGTATATATATTTACATTCATAACTCGGATTTAGGCATAACGTCCTTGAAACTACTGACTGAGGGCTCTAAACATGTGTCTTAATCAGATAAATACATGCAATGGTTTTTACTGTGATGAATTTTCTCCCAACAAACCTTACAAACCAACTATGTGGACTGAAGCTTGGACTGGCTGGTAATGCAAACATATGCTCATTTTCATATATGCTCATTTTCATAAGGTGATTCTCAAATTCTTGTTTCTTGAGGTAAGGTTCACGGAGTTTGGTGGCACAATACCTATGAGGCCAGTTCAAGATTTGGCATTTGCAGTTGCTCGTTTCATACAAAAAGGTGGCTCATTTGTTAATTACTACATGGTAATAAACTTCCTCCGGAAAAAAAGAAAATCCAACGTTCATACTGAACATGTTGATGCTTGAATAGGATGAATGATCTTGCTTGTCTTAATTATGTCTTCTTTTAACAGTTCCACGGGGGAACCAACTTTGGCCGTACAGCTGGAGGACCTTTTATAACAACAAGTTATGACTATGATGCTCCCATCGATGAATATGGTGAGATTAATCAGCTTAGTCCATGATGGCTAGAAAGTCCTTTTGCGCGTGAATTTAGAACACTGAATCTCTAAGTTATAGTCCTTGTCTACCATTATCGCTATGAAAGACGTTCTATTTCATTTCATGACATATGCTGAAGTAACCTGATCAAGCTCTAGATTGAACTTTTAGTTATCAGCTAACTTCTTAACCTCATGTGTAATCAGGTTTGATCAGGGAACCTAAATATAGCCATCTAAAGGAGTTCCACAGGGTAATTAAACTATGTGAGAGCGCTTTATTATCTTCAGATCCCACTGTTGTTTCACTAGGAAACTATCAGCAGGTTAGTGTCAATTACAAAGGTTCTTAACCTCAAAAAATATGAAATTTGCTTTACTTGTTTGTCTTTCTGAATCAAAAAAGTCATTTATTCTAGGCTCACGTATTCTCGTCTGGCAAAGGAAACTGTGCAGCATTTCTCTCAAATTACGACAGTAACTCTGCTGCTACAGTAGTTTTTAACAACAAGCACTTTAATCTACCTCCTTGGTCTATCAGTATTCTTCCAGACTGCAGCCATGTTGCCTTCAATACTGCAAAGGTAAGCAAGATTTCAACAAGCATTTGTGCAATTGCAAATTTGGACCTTGGTTGAGTACTGTCAACAGACACTATTCATTGTCATTCAATCTCTTTCCGTAGCTATGTGCTTTGCCTTTCAGCTTAGTAATTTAAGACATCTTTTTCTTGATAAGGTTGGGGCTCGAACTTCACAAGTGCGTATGACACCAACTGTCTCTCAGCTCCACTCTTGGGGGGCCTATAGTGAAGATGTATTTTCTTTAGAGGACAGCTCAACATTTGAAGCTGTAGGACTTTTGGAGCAGATAAATATCACCAGAGATAACAGTGATTACTTGTGGTACATAACAAGGTGAGATTCATAAATAAGTCGAAAAAAATCATCCAAACATAAGTATATAAACTTTTCTAATATTGATAATGAATTCACTTTCTTACTTGGAATGCAGTGTCGATATTAGTCCCTCAGAATCATTTCTACGAGGGGGACAAAAACCAACCCTCAACGTCTACTCAAGTGGACACGCAGTTCATGTTTTTGTAAATGGGAAACTCTCAGGTAATGATGCTTATATGCACATATTTGGTAGAACAGCTAGTAGGAAGCATTTTTTATATTTCCTTCTGTGGAATTTGCAATTTTCAGGATCTTCTTATGGTACTCGGAAGGACACAAAGTTCACTTTCACAGGACCAGTTGATCTGCAGGCTGGAACAAATAGAATTGAGCTACTGAGCATTGCTGTTGGCCTGCCGGTTAGTTTCTCATCTTTGCCTACAGTACTCATCATTCATAGGCAAAAACAGATGTAACTTTTGTTACTCTATTTTGCTGCACTAATAGTTTTTGTTCTCAATTGATTATAATTACACTTATTGCCTTGAAGAACATTGGACTGCATTATGAGGAATGGAATACAGGAATACTCGGGCCAGTTGTTCTTCAAGGTCTCAACCAAGGCCATAAAGATTTATCGTCACAGAAATGGACATACAGAGTACTGAATCTTTACCAAATCTTTTACTCTTCTGTTTGTTTTTAAAAGATCATTGACAGTTAAAGCGATCCTTCAGGTTGGATTGAAAGGAGAAACAATGAACTTGATCTCTCAACACGGAGCATCTTCCATTGAATGGATTGGTGGTGCAGTAGCTACCCAAGGACAACAACCTCTTAAATGGTATAAGGTAAGTAAATGAGAAAAAGATTTAAGTTCTAACAAAAACTCGTTAAGATTTATGACTAGAGGCGTACTCAGAATTTTGGGAGTGGGATCAATTGAACACATTGATCATTTCAAGTATAGATCATAGATATGTATATAGACCATATTCTCAAAGAAATCCGAAACTTGAAGCTATTATGTTTAAATACTGGATCCGCCTCTGCAGGCTTATTTTGATGCACCAGAAGGAAATGACCCTGTGGCACTAGACATGAGAAGCATGGGTAAAGGACAAGTATGGATCAATGGACAAAGCATAGGTCGATATTGGACAGCATCTGCTAATGGCAAATGTGATGATTTCCACTATGCTGGAACATACAGACAAACAAAATGTCAACTTGGTTGTGGTCAGCCAACTCAAAAATGGTAGTTCTTGAATTTCTACTGATTCTTTCATCAATCATACCTTAGATTTCTTTCATATCATCAACACAATAGCATTTGCTAACAAGTACTCTGCCTGTTCTGCTTCTGTAGGTACCATGTCCCAAGATCTTGGTTGAAACCGACACAAAATTTGCTCATCTTGTTCGAGGAAATAGGTGGTGATGTATCAAGGATATTGCTAGTGAAAAGGACAACTTCATGAGTTTAGTTTATTTGTTCTGTAGGCTTTGATCATGAGTTCCATCTCATTTCTTGGAAAATCCAAGATCTGGTAGAATTTCTTGTTTCTTTTTGTTTTATTAGAATTAACCATTATGAATTTCCACTATGCTTGGTGGATGTATATGTTTGATGTCTTCTGTTCCAAGTACACAGTTTGGTATCTCACATTCTTTCTGACATTGTGTAACCCATGACCTTTATAAAGAAAACAAGATCAAGTCCCTAGACACAATATCTCAAATCATGTTTCATATCCATTTATGAATATGAGCAAGAGGGAATAGAATCACAAATCTTCAGTCCAGCGCAATTCATGTTCAAACGCAACTTCAAATTCTAAAAGTGTACTTACTTTTTTTCAATTCACACCTGCTCAAAGGTGATCTTAGATGCTGATGATAATGTACACAACCAAAAGATCTATGCAATGATAAATAAGTCTAGAGCTATCCAAGCAAATAATTGAAGGTTGACAAAAGTAGAAATGGGAAAAGAGTCTTTTGATAGAAATGGGCATATAGCCTTACACCAGTAAACACCATATGCACAAATGTCAGATTCCAAGCACCAACATTACAAATCTTTCAAGAAAGCAGTAAAAACATGGTGGATAATAAAACATACAACCATCCAGAGTTATTACAAAAGACAAGACTAAATACTATAATATCATCTCCTTGATTAAGCCTCAAGCAGTCACAATAGCAGGAGCAGCACCATGCTTCTCTATGGTCTGAAGCAATCCTTCTTTATGGGCACCAACCACCCTATCCACTTCTTTCCCCTCTTTAATGAAGACAAAGGTAGGCATTGCCTCCACATTCCAATCCTCTGAAACTTTCTGCAAGAAAGGTTACCGCAATTTACTATCACAATCACTGATTACATTAGTCAAAGAACGAGTATAAAATTGATGCAAAATTTGATCGCAGACGTACCTTCAGTTCATCAACATCAACCTTGAGGAATATAACATGGGGCGTCTTCTTAGCAATCTCAGCAAGAATTGGGGAAATAAAACGGCAAGGGCCGCACCAGGAAGCAGTAAAATCCACCACCACCTGAATCAACAAGTTGTATTTTGCATGAGTTACACCAGTTGAAAGAAAAGATTTATGCCCAACAATTTCTAAAACTCTGAGGCATATTTAAAGGTAGCCTTATTCTGTACTAATTCTACTTGATCTAACTAATAGCTAGGCACAGATGTAAGTGACCTCAACTCGAATAAGTTCATATAGTTAAAAAGTTCATAATATATATATGCTTATGCTAAGTTTGAAGCAATGCTGGTTTACAAGAAAGATTTACGCCCAACAACTAGAAATCTGAAGCATATTTAAGCATACCATCATCATCCATACAACTACTATTTGCTCTAGCAACTACACTAGATGTAAAACGACTCCGGCTCAACTTTTTTCTTTGATGATGGCGGTATTCAAGTCAAAGTGCAGCTTGACTATTCTAACACGGTTACAAGGTAACTCTACCGTCTAAGACTTAGGCAGGAAGAAATCACCCGAGCCCACTTAGACATCACCTAATATTTTTGCATCCATTATGGTTCTCCCCTTCATTGACCATTTAACTACCGACTGTCCAGATCATAAACACACCCCACGGCAAAAGGAGTTCAACATCTACTATGTAGACATAAAAAAAATAAAATTGAACCCCCTTAGCCCCAACCTGGCTCCGCCCCTGCCATACCCTCGGTGTGGTGACTTCACCTCAACTTATATAAGTTAAGGTTTTACTAAAAAGAACTATACTAAGTTCGAATCCATGGCATAACAAAAAAGCCCCACCCAAATCCTAGATTAGTTAATCCTTAAGAAACTAAACAATTAACCATCACAAAAGCAACAAGTTAAGCATCATATCAACTTTATACTGGGCCATGTCTTCAAAAAAATACATCATCACATCTATCGGTTTCTTTACATCCTGCTCAAACAACCTTTTGAACACATACATATATTTGGTTGAAATTACACGAATTGCATATATTTTTCCACAAGGGGTCCAGATAGCGACCCAGCACCCCACCCCCACCCCACAAAGCCTAATCAGCAAACACAGCAACTTTAACTACAAATTTGTTCCAAATCACAATTAAGCCAATCAAATGAGTGAGAATACGATTATATTAATAGCAAATCATACGTTAACATATTACAATTAACTGAAAATCAAATAATAAACTTTAGGTAAGCATACAAAAACCCAAACAAACCCACCGACGAGCCGCAACTGAAAAAAAAAAATCAACAAAATCTCATACAATAAATCGAAACAACAAAAACCCATTTCACAAAATCAAATTTTGAACAAAACCCATAACACAAAGTCAAAGTTACAAAGCAAAATCGCCATTGTCAAAGAGAAAAAATCAAAGTTATACCAGTTTTTTGGTCTCCACGCCCTTCTGGAGCTGCACATCCCACTCCTCAACCTTGTGGCAGCCGATCACTTGTCCTTCCTCAGATGAAGTAGCCATTCTCACAGATTTTAGAAATCAGAAATTCAAAATAGATAACACCAAACAAATCCTTAGCTCTTCGTAAAACTAACGCACAATGCACAGCATCTTCCCTTTGGCAGAGACTTTATACAGGAAAGGGTAGATAGTAAATTACCAAAATGTAATGGATTTCAAACTTAATTACGAATTAGGGAAACGCGTCACATGGTGTGAACATTTTATTCAGTCGGTTTAAGTGGTAGGGAAATTGTATGCCACGCGACGTGAAAACACGTGGGCAAAAGTTATATCTATCACTTAACAAAGAACAACTTGGACTCTTGTAACCGACTCAGAGCGATAAATATTTATTCATCCAGATGTTTTAGGTTCGAAGTTTTTTATAATACAAAATCACTTTTTATCAAAATTTCAATACAAATATCGTGTAAGTAGCTGATAAAAACTTGATTTTCAACAAAAATATTTTTATTTTCAACGAAAGGTGATTTTATTTTTGTTTGAGAATTCAAAAAATTTAATTATAAAAAAATACTTATCATTTCACTGTAACTTTGGTTCGACCTCATTAGTGACTAGTTACATATAAAAATACCAACGAATAAGAAATGACGAAACAACGACGACTTTGATGACTTCTAAGGTGACATTAAAATTAAATGTCTATTTGTCTTTAATAAATCTTAGCAGAGTATTGTTTATACGATTTATTTTATAGATTGTTCGATTTAAAGATTATTTTATTGTTAGTTGGGAATCATTATTTCATTATCTAAAATTGACCAAATTTAAAACAGACCATCTTAAGAAATCAACGGATTAGGAGAAGTTTTTATAGTAGGACTTGTAAACACGGCATCCCTTTCTAGTTTTGATATGGTAAAATATGTATTGAATATGAGCTCATTTAAATAATTATTACTTTTCGATAGGTTCTTTTAATTTTGATTTAATACATAAACGTATTTTTTAACTTGATTTTAGCTAGTATTTAAATACTTCAATGTTTAATATGTATAAGTAGTCACTATTTGTATAAAATTGAATAAGTTGACACACAAATTATACGTGATATAATACATGTATGACGTGAATTATCAGTTCGCCACATAAAACATCATGTAGTATGTGTGTAGGGGTCTTAAAAAAGAAGATTTTACACAAATTTCATAGTGTTACGAGCTAATTACATTTTATTCCTACTCTTTTCGAAATTACAAAAATCTCTTAAATTTGGTGAAATCCGAATACATCCCAAAACATCTTGATACACCGCGTCTCGGTTTCGGATACATCACTCAACCTCCCGATACATCGTGTACGTTCTGATGCATCGTGTAAAGTGATATATCCGATTGACACATTAAAGTAACATCTCGATATATCGCGTAAAGTGATGTATCAAACTAATATATTGCGTAAAGTCGAAATTTTTATAATTTTTTCAAATAATAGAGAATATTATAAAATAAATTATATACTTAGGTAAGTTTTCAAAAAAAAAAAAAAAAGAGATTGACATTGACATTGTTCTTATTTGAACTCAAATAAGGAAAAATCAATAGCATAAATGGAGAGGGCAGTTGGGCTCGTCTGGCCCATCACGTAATGGTCTGACATTGCCCATCGTAGTTAAACAAAGGGTACCTTTAATGTGGCACAAGCCCCCAAGAAAATGTGTTAATCGTGGTGCCCTGAGTTGGGGACGATGTGTTAATGGGACCATCATTTAAATTATGCGTGCTTCATAAATATTTGTAAATCATTCCCTTCAAAATAACTTTAGATATATCGTGTTTGAATTTAAATTTGATAAAAATTGAAGTTATACAAAATATCTGAAGTTTGTTAGAATTTTTAGTCATTCCTCCTAAACTTCAAGCATATATGATAAAGCTCGATCACTCTATGTGGTTAAAGTTTAGTCATTTCTTATATATAAACATAACCCTAAATTTGGCGTCAGTTGACACATTCATCCTACATGGCACCCGACATTGTAATTTTGTGTCCTACGTGGCGTTCTACGTGTATTATGTCATGTAGGACACGTGTATTTACTTGTTCAATTTTATACAAGTTTAACTGTTTATTTGTGCACATTCAAAGTTGAAGGACATAGTTATCCGTTGAAATCAAGTTAAGAGTCATGTTTATGTATTTTGCTATGATTATTTGTTAAAGTTCAGCTATTCCCTAGTTTTCACAAACCCAACCATCATTTCCTAGTTTTATTCCCTCAAGTATATCCATTTCCTTATTCATAACCAACCATCTCCATCACAACTTCTCCAAATTTATTACTCTACTACTACTACTGTACTTGCTTTACTATTTTAAAAAATGGAATTCTTCTCCCTTTTTCTCCTTCCTTTTCTAGTCGGTATCTGATATTCATATTAGAATACGACTAAATTCAAATTTCTCATATTAAGGTTAAAGCACCTTATACTCAAAGAAATCGAACCCAAAATCAAAACTATGTCTATGAATGAAATTTTTTGGCATAATACATAAAGAGGACCTTTAACTTGGCATCAATTCACAACTATGACCCTAAACTTTGCCAGTGCACAAGTAGGCACTTTAACTATCACAAATTTAAACAATTAAACACTCGTATATCCCAGGCAAAGTGCGTGATATACAAATGCTTCTACGTGGCTGCCAACTAATTAAAATAAATACACGTGGATTTTTCAATTAAAAAACTGAAAATAAAAATAAAATAAATAGGCATAATACATAAAGAGGACCTTTAACTTGGCATCAATTCACAACTATGACCCTAAACTTTGCCAGTGCACAAGTAGGCACTTTAACTATCACAAATTTAAACAATTAAACACTCGTATATCCCAGGCAAAGTGCGTGATATACAAATGCTTCTACGTGGCTGCCAACTAATTAAAATAAATACACGTGGATTTTTCAATTAAAAAACTGAAAAAAAAAACAAAAAAAATACCAATTAACAACTCTGACCCTATGCTTATAACGGAGAACAACGTTTTCCTCTTTCTTCTCTACAAAATCCTAACCTAAGTTCCCTACATTTCATTCTTCGAATCAAAGGTAAAATTGTTCAAGAAATTGTGAAGAAAGAGAGGAAAATGGCAAAAAGCTGTTGAAGAAATTAGAAAGAAGAGAGTAAAGTGAGATTTTGATTTAAAAAAGGATATATATATATATATGAAAGAGATTCATTAAGGGTAGAAGTGTCATTTAAGCTTTTTTTTTTTTTACTGTTGGGGCCTTTATTTTTACCACTGACGCGCCTAATTGAAGTGTGTTTCACGCACTTTGCCATGTAGGATTAGAGTGTTTAATTGTTAAATTTTTGGATAGTTGAAGTGTCTACTTGTGCACTAGCAAAGTTTAAGGTCATAGTTGTGAATTGATGCCAAGTTAAAGGTCCTCTTTATGTATTATGCCAATATTGAACTTGTAAATAAAAAAGTTCATAGAATTTGTGCAAGTCCAAGGGTAGATGAAAGGTGTTTTCAATTAAATTTAATACATAATTAATTTAAGAAATATTCTGTTGAAAAAAATAGAGAAGTAATTTTCTTATAAAATAATAAAATAATCAATTTACTTTTAAAGGACATTTTAATAATTCAATTGTTGGCTTAGACTCTTCCCTCTAATATATATACTAGGTTTAGGCACGTGCATTGCACGTGTGTCCCATGTTAATCTGTGTTGACTCATTAAAAATATTATATATATATATATATATATATATATATCTTCTATACTACCTTAAAAGCATGATCACGCACTTTGCCATGTAGGATTAGAGTGTTTAATTGTTAAATTTTTGGATAGTTGAAGTGTCTACTTGTGCACTAGCAAAGTTTAAGGTCATAGTTGTAAATTGATGTCAAGTTAAAGGTCCTCTTTATGTATTATGCAAAATTTTTTTTACTTACTACTCTACTATAGCCGTGTTAATATGGAAATTTTCCTATACTATAGATGATCTGATCAGATTGTTTTTGTAGGATGGAAAATGAAAATCCAAATAATTGATGTGACAAATAGTATAAACCATTCAACATAACAAATTTGCCACGTAAGCTCTAGATAACATATTTCCACGTGTAAATCTTCTCACCACACTCAGATACATCAAACCCCCCATGGATATTTTTAGGTTTACAATTTGTGTGGATTTGGATGGAAAGTGATTCATTCTCCTACTACTTCTTCGCTTAATCAAGAACCATTCTTGATCTTTTTCGTGTTTTCTTCATCAATGTCTACTTTTTAATTTTTCAAGATTCCATTTTTATTCCTCTGGTTTTCATGGCTTTACCTCAAATCTTACCTTCTCCTTCTTCATCATTCACTCACAAACCCCACTTAAACCCTAGTAATTTCTTCTTAATCCCTCAATTTAATAACCCCCAATGCCAGTTTTCTTCTAAATTATTACTCCAGCACCGGCGCCAGCGTAACTCGAATGGTATCAGATGCTCTGCTTCCTCCTCCTTCCCGGAGAAGCACCACACTGGTTCACCTAAATCAGACGACGTCGTTGAGCTACCCCTTTTCCCTCTTCCTCTCGTTCTCTTCCCCGGAGCTATTCTCCCGCTCCAAATCTTCGAGTTTCGTTACCGGATAATGATGCATACCCTTCTCCAAACTGACCTTCGTTTTGGGGTTATTTACTCCGACAGCGCCACTGGCACCGCCGACGTTGGATGCGTTGGAGAAGTCGTTAAGCATGAGCGGCTGGTGGATGACCGGTTTTTCTTAATCTGTAAAGGGCAGGAGCGGTTTCGGGTCAATAAATTGGTTCGGTCTAAACCGTATTTGGTTGCAGAGGTGACGTGGCTGGAGGACCGGCCGTCGGCGAATGGGGAGGATGACGTGGAGGGTTTGGCGAATGAGGTGGAGAGTTATATGAAAGATGTGATTCGTTTATCGAACAGATTGAATGGGAAACCGGAGAAGGAGGCAACGGATTTGCGGAGGAATTTGTTTCCGACGCCATTTTCGTTCTTCGTGGGAAGTACGTTTGAAGGGGCACCAAGGGAGCAACAAGCATTGCTTGAATTAGAAGATACGGCGATGAGATTGAAGAGGGAGAAGGAGACATTGAGGAATACTTTGAACTATCTAAGTGCTGCTTCTGCTGTGAAGGATGTGTTTCCATCTTCCTGATAAAAAATGTGTAAGAATTTTTGGAGCTGAATTACCTAAAGGGGGTGTTGACTTGTTAGGTTACTATGGTTTCGTAATGTATACACAGTGATGAATTGTCTTATGAATATGTAAATTTTGATGCCTAATACTAGTTCCACAAGGTTTTATAGTGTTGGATTGATTTATCTGTTGCTGCTATTGAATGATTTTAACTAATATTGATAATGTGGTTTCGTTTTTCCTTGAGACGCGAATTAGTCTGTATGCAGATACATTGAAAAGCAGTAATCTTTTTAGGATGGGGAGTGGCATTATACTTATGCAAGTAGTTGATGCTGCAATTGGATGGATTAACTTGTGTGGATAGTGTGGTTTTTTTTTCCTTGAGACCCGAATTAGTTTGAATGTGGATACTTGCAAAAGTAATGATCTTTTTAGGCTTGTGAATGACCTATTCTAGTGCAATCCATCATTGATTTCAGGTATTAGCCAGAAAGGTGATCTCGGATTCATCAATTTCAGCTGTTCGTAGATTGTTAGCTAAATTAGCATTCTTTGTGTGTGGGACTTTAACATCTTCTCTTACTTGTTAATGTGTTATCTTACACACACACAGATGCTGCAATCTTGCGTCGTGCTCTTTCTTCTTCTAAGAGAGTTATGAATCAAAATGCTTAGGAGTATTTTACTATGCTAGCAGCAGTCTTATCACAATGCCTACCATTGGAAAGACGCACTGCAGCATATCTGTCAAACTACGACGGCTACTCTGCTGCAGGAGTAGTTTTTTGTAACAGGCACTTTAGTCTAACAGAGTTCTTCTGGATCACAACAATGCTGTCTTCAATGCAGCCAACGTGATCTGTAAATTTTAGTTGTACCATTTCTTAGACCTCAATAGCAGATGGCCAACACACTATTCATTGCCAGTATGAATTCTTCCACCTAAGCCGGAGACATTGCATGACATCTGTTTTTCTTTTACGATAATTACTAGTAGTAATATGCTTCATCTTTCTGCTTTATTGGTTGCTGATGTTGGGAGTAAAACTCTCAACTCTTGGGGGACTTAATAGCGAAAACACATCTGCTTTAAATGGCAGTTCATTATTTGAAGCAGGACTGTTGGACCAGAAGGTTTCACCATGAGATAAACAGTGTTTACTTGTTGTACATAACATGGTGGAACTCAGAAGTATCATTCGGCATGAATATATATATGGCTTCGAATTACAGCTAAATAAGTACCTCTCTGACCTTTATCCTGACTTGAGAATGTAAGTATGTCGAGGCTTCTGGGACAAATGCTTCCTAAAACATGATAATTATTTTTCCACACACCCTCAACTTTCTCTCCCAAAAGCATTTGTTGATCTTACTCTCTCAGAATCATTTCTGTAAGGAGGACAAAAGCTTATCCTCGTCATCTACTCAATTGCCATGCAGTTCATTCTTTGATAATCGGAAAAACTTCAGGTAAGGATGCCAACTTTGATGTTGGCAGAAAAACTACTTTTGGAGCATTGTTTGCTATTTCCTGTTGTATGTAATTCTCCACATAGTAATTGACTTGTAAAACCTAAAACTCAACTAGGAATCATTTTTGCTAGCTTCTGTTGCAACTGCAAGGCTTTCGTGAAAGTAGTCCTCTTCTAACCCCAAAACTTGTTAGTTTGAAGGATCTCCTTGGGTACTAGTAAGCACACGCAAGAGTCACTTAACCAGGACCAGTTAGACTTACAGGCTCATTGCAAGTTGATTTGTGGGTTAACTCTTCCCTATGATGCAGTTTGCACCCATTGCATGCAGCTACACTGCTCTGTTTAGATGCAGGTCCTTCTGGCCCTTTGTTGCTGCTAAACCATTATGTTAGCTAATGATTTGTACTCTTAAGCGAAAACATTCTACTTTTGTTGGTCTCTGCTTCTACAATAGCAATTGCATTTTCCATACAACCTAGACAAAGACAATATATATTTGGAGAAAATGAACTGTCGAAGCAGTGCAAAAGAATAGACCAACGAAGACATAATTTCATCCAACAAAAATTGCAAGTTGCAACAACAACAATGCACTCAGAAAAAAGGAGCTGGCAAAACCCAAATTCACTAACCAAGAAAGTAAATAAAATCCCTCCAAAATCACCATTATTGAAAGAGTCAAGTGCACATATTTATAGTTTCAACTCTGCACTTTTTATCTTCACAAGGGATTGCCTTTCTTCTTACATAAAAGGAATAGCAAATCAACAGGCAGCAGTTTCCCATAGTAGGCTACTGATTTATTGGCAGAATAATATAGTAGCATGAAGGTCAACAACAACATACCCAATGTAATCCCACAAGTGGATCTGGGGAGGTAGAGTGTACGTAACTTTACCCCTACCTTGGGAGGTAGATGATAACAAAGTCGTCACCTAAAAACTGTAAAGTCTGAAATACTACTAAAATACAAGCTAATAATGTGGTACAAGATGATCATCGTCTGACCAGCAGCGACTATACCAGTTCTACATATACAAAATGATATCTAGCAACAATAATATATGTGGAATTACTAAGGGGTAACTATGTACCCCACAAAGTAAATTCGTAACACCATGAATATGATAATGATGTTGTGCCAGGCTCCTACGCCTAGAAAGGATAAATAAGACCTCCGAATTTCCCAGTAAATGCTTCCTTCTGAGGCTGTTGCACTATAGTAGCATTGTTCATTCGCTGCATTAGAAACATATAAACTGTGAAAACACAGTAACAAAAGGTGAAAGGAAATGTATAAAAGTAGCACATCAAGAGAGATTGGTATGACAATGGCAATGAGGGGGAACCTTTTAATAACCAATTTTGGACTGGAGATAAACGCTTTAAAAAGGAAAGATGACTCAGAATTACATAACACTTGATAACAAATTGAAAGTAACTGTTGAAGCTTGCATACACAAGAACTTGCAGCAGAAGACAAAATCTTCATAAAGCATTATGTAATTTCCCGTTGGTTGGATATTTGGATTGTTACATTGCATTATGATCAGTTCAACGGGAACCTCTGTACTCTAAATTGATTTTTCGTGTTGTATGGGCCGTTATAGGATAAGATATGCATCAAATACATAAAGGAAGTGCAGAGGTTGAGATGTACCTTGAGGCATAGGTTCCGACTTGTGTCACAAATTGGATAATCCTGTGGGCAACAGTGGCGTCCATCTTTACAACACACTGCTGAATCCAACCCGCAACATTTCCAAGAAAGGCATATTCCAAGAAACTTCGAACCACAGCAACAGGTTTCACCTTGACCACATGAGGTGAACATACTGCATTTGGATGGACCAGGAGCTGGAGGAGTAGGTGGATTTGGGCTAGTCTTGGTTGGATATGAAGCTAACTTATTGATCCCACAGATCCCTTCTTGATTCCCACTATTACGCTGCATGTGGATATAACCATTTATTCCCCAGCTTGTTCCCCATGAGTTCTTTATAATCCAGTAGTCAACTCCATTTTCGGAACCATAGCCCACAATCAGTACCGCATGATCTAGTGCTGTAGAACACGGGCCAGTGAATATCCCCTGCAACACAAAGGCAACAACTTTACATTTCTCTCCCACAAACTGGCCTAAGATGATTAGGAGATTGCTAATTCGGAGGTGGAAGAGACCTTTGAATATGATTGAAATGCTCTTGCACTGCCGCATATTCCAACACTCACAGGTTGAGTTGCCACTGCCTTTAGAAGCTTGTCCTCATCATTTTGAGGAATATCAGTATATCCATCAATGGTTACAACATGTCTTTGTAGCTGCAAAATTGACAAGTTAAGCAAAGCAGTTGTACTTGTTCATAATTGTTTTACCTGGAATAAAATTTTCCTAAGTTCCCTATAAAATAAATAAGGAATCCAGAATCAGTGAATATAGGCCAACATGCACATTTATTACAAGAATAGGAGCGAGAAGATGATTGGGGCATTTCATAAGCCAAATCAAAATGGACGAGGTCAAGGTTTTCTGCCATAAGGGAGTGAGAGGTGCCAACTACCACGACTGAGTCATACTCACATTTTCTCTTCAATTGTTTCAAATGTAATTACAATCATTTGTAAACTCTTTTAGTAGATCTAATCATAAAATTATACGAGAGAATAATCAGGTACCTTGTTTTTGTTGCATGTTCCTTCCCTTTCTCTAAAAGGATAATCCTTTTCAGTGTCAATACCACCGTTCTTTATGACAAATTCAAAAGCATAGTCCATCAATCCACCTCCACAACCTTCATTGTAACTTCTGTCGCAATCAATTAACTCCTGCTCAGAGAGGCTAACGAGAGATCCAGTGGTAATCTTATTGATACCTTCCATTGCACCAGTGGCCGAGAATGACCAGCAAGCACCTGGAAAATGAAACAAAAGTAACTGTTTTCAGTTACAGCAGCTGAGATTATGTAAATGTAATGGCAATGACAATGTTGTAGACAACTCTTATTGTCTCGATTCTCAAATAAATTTATATAAAAAGGCTAGAACTTCACTTCTTTCCTTTCAGGCTGAATTACCAGACATATTGACAGAAAAAAGTACTTGAGAACCACATAGGTAGAGAAAATTTTAAAGAATAACTTAGTAAGAGTTGTGTGCAGTTGTAAAGCTGTTTCACCAAAGTAACAAGTATTTAAGTTTCCAAAGCAAAATCTGCATGGGGAAGAAAGTGTAGTTTTACATCTCTGACACACAATTGCATACACAGTTGCAAAAACAAAAAAGAAGAGAAAAACAATGAGTTATAAGTCAATGGTCGAAAACAGGACCCAAAAATGAATCAGCTTATATTTATATTTATTTCTATGTTAAGAGTTAAGACTGAAGTTGGTAGTCCAGCTTTGATTGTAATGCAATGAATGGATGTAGAATAAACAATGAAAGTAGAGATCTTTAGAATAGTCTGGTGAAGTTCATGTTCCAATTGCTAAGAAAAATGATAATTTAACCACAATTTACTCCTCTGCTATGTTCATGATCTTTGTTATACTATTTTTTGTCTGTCCATCAGTCAATATCGAGCGAGATACCGTATCAGCATGTCCAATTACTCTTATCTTCTAGTCACTCTTAAGAAATGGTTTCCACAATCATAGAGACGAAAATTGAAACTAAGAATCGAACAGTACCTTTTTTTCCTTTGATAACGAGAAACAAACAGAACAATCATTCCAAATCAACTCAGGATAGGATGAGCTCATGTGGCAAGGTTTCAATAGCAACAACAACAACTCCTACGATAACAATAACATATCCAGTGAAATTCCGGGGATGGTGTGTACGACCTTATGAGGGTAGAGGCTATTTGCAAGAGACCCTTGGCTCAAGGAAAGCATAACCAACAACAACTACTAATATCAAACTAATTTTGGTAGGTGTATGAATTCTCAATATTGATTCCACTCCATTTTTCATTCTAATACTTAAAATATTGTCTTTTAGGACAACTAAAGGGCTCCCAAAACTAAAAATTCTCTAAATCCCACACTTATCCCTATACATAAACTGAAAGTTTTCTTGTCAAATACTGGACCTAAAGTAAGTGAGGAGGCTAGTTTACAATTAAGTAAATTAGCCTAGACCTTCACCCTGTCAAACAACAACAACATACTATGTGAAATCTCACAAAGTGGGGTCTGGACGGTAGAGTGTACGCGCACACCTTACCGCTAGAGAGGTCACTTGAAAAAGGGAAAAAGGCAGCTGAAAGTTTCAGCACATTTATCAGAATTTCAACTCCAAGACAACTAAAAAGAAGCACCACTAACACCACAAGCTCCATTTTCTGATGAGTAAGGTCGTCAAAATCCAAACTTTGATTAAAAAAAACTGATTTTGCCACTTAAAATACAGCAATAAACTCAACATACCACAACTTCCTTGATTTTTGACATCAGTAACAGCTCCTTTCTCTCTCCAATCCAAAGAAGAAGGAGCATCAACATCGCTCAAAACTCCAGTTTCAGAAGAACCTGACCCTCTACCTTTCAACCTAATGAAATCATTAGCAGAAGAGGAAAGACCCAAGAAAGAATTCCTAAATTCATGGTGAGTAAGATCAGAATAGGCATTGAGACCAAGGGTATAACTGGAATTCTCCTTGCTATTATGCTCTGTAATATAAGCATAGTTTTCTTCAAACACCTTGAATCTATACACCCTTTCTTGTTCTGAAGAATATTTTTTTCCATTTTGCTGACACCAAGTTTCAAAAAGATCAGAAATTGATGAACAAGTGCAAAAGGGTTGTTGAAAAATCAGCAAAACAAGAACTAAAGAAGGCAATAACCAATTCATGGTTAAAAAGGTGCCAAGAAATTGGAGATGTGAGAGAAGACTGTGAATGAGGGGTTTGGTTGGAATAAATATAGGCACTAACCAAGGAATGGAAGAAACATGGGCTTGTTTTATTGGGTATAGAAAGGCTCCAAGTTTCTGGTTTCTTAGCCTCTAAAATCTTACAAAATTTTGGGAGGTCACCCTCAAAAGTCAGAATGAGCTCTGCAATATTCGATTTAAATTTAGTCAGATTTCAATATATTATATGTCACAAATTGGGGAAATGACAGTTTCACTGATGTTTGGTTATAAATTTTAGGTCAGATTTTGAAAACTTGGTGTCAAAGAAGAAAAACTTCTAGTTCTAAAAATTGATTGGGTTTTTGGGACTTCACTCACGTAATTTCAATTTTTTGAATTCAAATCTAAACACAACTTCAATAACTCAAATTTTCAAGTTTAAAATCTATGGCCAAACAAGAGTGATTATAACAAAAGGGTTCGTGTTTTGAGTACCAAGTCACATTGTCATGCATTGTCTTACCTTTTGATATTGGATTTTTTGGGTGTAAATTAAAATTTAATCAAGCTATAATGTAATTATTGGATATCGAATAAAAATAAATAAGAAAATATAATGTATCTGATCTATTTTATTTTTTAGGTTTGATCCAACAATATAATTTGTGATCGAAATTGGCAAATACAAATATAAGTCATCATATGTTACACATGACAATTTAGTAATAATTGGGTACGGATTGAGCCATAATATGTTACCATATGAAATTTCAACAACCACTCGTCAATTTTGTCCTTTTTTATGCTTTGACGTATAGTTCAAATTATGTACTAGCATTTTCGAACTAAATAAATACACATTGACATGTTCATTCTTATTTTGTTTCTTTTCCTTTTAAATAAAAGGCTTAAGTCATCGACGGCCCCTTAAAGTTGTCCGCATAATTCACTTAGACACATTAACTAAGACTAGTGCCTATTAAACACTTTTACCTATTCAAAAATTGTTCCTATTATGCATTTTTTGATAATCATAAAAAAATATGAAGAGTGTGTGATACACTTGCGTTGACATGGCAAAGCGGCTAATTAAAAAAGGGAAAAGGGTCTGATATACCCCTCAACTTTGCTATTTGGAGTTGATATGCCCCTCGTTATGAAAGTGGCTCATATATACCCTTACCGTTATACAAACGGCTCACATATACCCCTACCGTTACAAAATGAGCTCACATATACCCTTCATTTAACGGAAGTGAAAAAATTAATTTTAAACTTCTATTTTTGACTAATAATTTTTTTTTAAAATCATTTAGGGGTATATAGGATTCTTCGAACAAAGTTCAAGGTATATTTCAATATTTTTCATACATAAATTATTTTTTGACTTCTTTGATCTTCATTATTTTAGTTTCTTATTCTTATTCTTATTTTATTTTTTTCTTTCATTCCTTAGTGTAAAGAAAAAAATTTAAAACTATTGTTTTGTGGCTATATTATAATTTAAAACAAATTTTTTTTTGTCTATATTGTAATTTAATTTTTGTATTTGAAGAAAAAAAAATTGGTCATCTATAATAAGTTTTACAAGAATATTAGTGAAACATAAATAAATTTGACCATCAAAATAATAAATCTAAATTAGTCATTGAAACAAAAAAAAAAGTCAAA
>NW_006238958.1:768138-820557 GCF_000226075.1 Solanum tuberosum
ATTAAAAAATAACATGTGGCATTGGGCCCCCAAAATTATATATAAAAAAAAAAAATTGTTTAAAATCATCTCAAACACATTTTATATCTAATTATTTTTAAAAAAAAATGAAAATGTCAACCTATTCTACCTAACTCCACCCCTACCCAACCCCATTTCATCTTCATCTTCTTCTCTAAACACATTCTTTCTCAAATCACAAAACCTAATTTATTTTCAAATAACTTGAAGATTAACTTTTCAAAAAAATATATATTTTCATACTTAGAGTGAAGAAGAAAGAAAATTTTGTCACCGGTTATTCATTTCTACATCGATGACAAAAAGAAATTGATAGCTCAAAAATTAATTCTTTCAAATTTTCGAATATCATTTGTGATAAATTTAATGGGTTTATATTTGAATTCGAGTAAAAATATTTGTTCGCAAATTGTGATAAACAAATATCGGCTAACTTTTTTTATACATAAAAATCATTTTATCTTCTTTCTTCTTCTTCATATTTGTTCCATTATTTTTATGAGATTTGAAATAAATCATACGAAAGAAAGTCTTTCTTTCAAATCTGAATCGTATGATTTCTTCAAAGTTGATTTTCATTTATCTTCAAATTTGGAAAAATAATATTCTAATTTTTTTTAATAAAAAAGAAAAAAAAATAATGTTGGAGCAAAAATGGAGAAAGTTTTGCAAACTAAATTATGAAGGAGATGACTAGTAGGCGGTGGGGGTGCTATTCTCTTTTGAAAAAAGTCTAAATGAAAGAAGAAGAAAATGCCTTCTAAGTTAATTATAGTGCCAAGTGTCAATAAAAGAAGAAAAAATTCCAAAAAAACACTATTTTGAATTGTTTCACGCGCTTCAGGGAAGTGGAAAACACAATTTTTGCCATATCAACGTTTTGAACAATTTAGATGTTCAATAGGTATAAGTCCTACTTAAGGTGTCCAAGTGAATTATGCGGACAACTTTAAGGGGCTGTCGATGACTTAAGCCTAAATAAAAGGTTCATTCTAGTAAGCATTACAAAATATCCATTGATGATAGATAATTCTATACGACAAGTGAAAATTGAAATAATATAAAAATACTCTTATATTTGTCTCAAAATTTTCAATTGCACAACTAAATTTTGGAGGGTCTTATAACCAATCGACCTCTCGCTACTTCCCCTACTCTTCTGAATAGCTATAAAATTCTTAAGCGCATCTCCTGAAAATATAAGAAAAAAAATTAGAATATATATTGATCGGTTGAATTAAATACTAGATAAAAATAGCTTGATTTAAATTCTGTTATACCTTTTCTTAAGTTGATCCAAAATATCAATAGTATATTTTTATATTAGAGACTCTTTAATTCTAATATTTTGGTTTTATTTTATTAATAGAGAACCTACCGATTTGAGAAATAAAACATTTTTCCGGATCCTTTCTTCCTTCTCACGCTTGCACTCTGCACACCAGCTAGAAAAATCGGTTTGGTACTTCCTCATTTCTCTAAACATGGAGCTGCAAAAATTATAGTAATTATAAATTCTCAATAAGATAAATGCTATTAGTGTAATATGAAAATAGTAATTAGGTATTCATAAATGCATAATCACGACATTATTCTCTTCTATTTCTTGCAATTGCGTTCATAGCTCTCTAATAATGTGATGAAATGTATTATACTACCTCCTCTTCTTTTTTTTAATGTAATGTTATTTGATCAGATACGAAATCAAGTATGAAAAGAGAATTTTTGAAGTTCGTGACATTAATACCTTCTGCACCATAGTATCAAGTTGGTCCTCCTTCCTGATGTTGTCGCTCTAGCACCATGTCTATGGCGACCACAATGTAGAATTGCATGCCCCGCAACATGAGAATAATCAAAGATCTCCTATTAAAAGAATAATTACTTTGATTAATTACTAAATACAACTTTTCACTACATTATAGAGATTCTAAAATAGTATTAATCAACTATGACAAAATAATTGAACCATTATATGTAACAATTACCTCTGGTTGTGTTTTAGTATTTACATGTTTCTCACATCGCACACCTCGAAAGAACAATTCTCCACCATCAAATTGTTTTCCCAAACACACATTCAAAGTAACTTCGGCATCATCAACATGAAAACCTGATAACTAAAGTTGTTAAGATATCAAAAGAAAACAATGTGTGAAAAGAAAAAAAATTGTTTGACTCTTAAAATCGGTGTCTAACATACATACCTAAGTCAACATCTCTATCTGTCCCATATTCAACGACAAAACCATGATGGCTATCGAGAGTTGATCCACCAACTTCAGTAAATAGAACTGCACGATTATATCAAAGAATAATTAAGATACATTTCCTTAATTAATATTTAGTTCATATAATTAATTAGTTGTAATTACCTTTTGAAATAGGACGTATAAAATCCTCCATAAATTTCTGAAGCATGGTTTGAAGGCCAAAGTCATCAAGAACTGCTCCATATTTGTTCATTGAGTTGGGACGCATGATTCTGAATTTTGTTTCACGAATCCATTTTTCAAAGTTTTCTACCTAATTAATTAACAATTAAGAAAACAGAGAAAAAAATGTTATACCTAACAAATATGTTATTTGGAGCGTTGCGTCTTTTTTTTTTTTTGGTTTCCCACCCAGTGTCCAGAGCTCACAATGGAGCTCCGACTAAATTCAGATCATGCTCTGTAGGGCCCATTCAGGAGGTGACGCTCCCAACAGGATTTTCTCCATGCCCAGGGCTCGAACCCGAGACCTCTGGTTATGGGTGAAGCACTCCCACCAGTGCACCACAACCCATGTTGGTATTGTGTTACCTCTTTCAGGTATCAAGTAGCAATGGAAAAACAAATATATAGTGCGTACCTCCTCCAACATCATCTCACAAAAACGTGGTTGAAGCATTTCAAATGTTAGAACACCCGGAGAGGGTTCAGACATTATATTTCTGAAGCTTTCTTCGGTGCTCTCAGAGATCGCCTTAAGAAATGAAGGCAGAAAGAAATTTGTTGGGTGCATGGTATATAATACCTTGTGTAGAGGCTGAAAGACAATCAAGATTGAGATTATATATTTTTTGTTGTCACAATTCAACTTGAAAATTCACAATATTTGACTATTTGTTATGTACGTACCTGATAATTTGATGTGATCTTTTGTCTATATTCTCTATGTTTATGCGTCTGCAGTAGCAACACAATTAAAAGATATAATTAGCCAAAGAAAATAAACAACTTACAATATAGTAAGAAAAATAAAATATACCGGATAAGTCAAAAATTAAACTCAAAAGGAGGAAGGGGCAATCGTTATTTACATGTATAGAGTAAATAGTGGTTTTTGTTCCTATAGTATTGCAGTTTGATTCATGTGTTAGAGCTTAAGAGCTTGTTTGGATTGAATTTTGAGTAATTTTAAGTTAAAATAACTTTCAAGTATTTGAGTAAATTTTAAAAAATGCTTATAAGCAGTTGAATTTAAGCTAAAATAATAAAAAGTTTAATACATAAATGTGCCCTTTAAGTAGACACATGATGAGTCCTACGTTACGTGTCATACGTGTGTCTTTGTGTACAGGTTTAAGTGGAAGGGCATAAATATGAGTTGATGCTAAATTAAATGACATATTTATGTATTATGCCATAGTAAAAACAAAGAACATAGAGATAAGTTGAATTTTGTCTTATAAATCAAAAATAAAAAATTAATCCAAGCATGTTCACTTTTAACCTTAAACAATTAATTAACGAATTAGCAACCTTGTCTCCCGTCACCCAGGTTGAGTAAAGTCTAGCAACAATGAAATTAATGCTAAGTAAAGTCTGGACTTAAAAATAACACGTAAAAGGTTAATTATGCTATAGATGGGTAAAACGTAAAAGTCTAGTTATATTTTGAATAACTGTAGTAATTACTTACATGATCGCGCTCAGATGGAGGAGAGTAACCAAGGAGAATTTCATTCATGTATTGAGCTTTAACGAGTCGTGATGAATTAAGGAGGTTATCTGGAAGATAACGCTCAAGAGAACTGTATAAAAGAGGATCGAATTCCAATTCTTCTTCTAAATCCTCATAGTTATCCGCCTTGTGTTCTAAACATGGCTCGACTCGCAGAGTTGACTCCTCCGATGAACCGTCGTTCCGACTCCCGTTCCCCATATTCTCATCCATGTTCTATTTGTTCTATGTTATTCCCTATATATAGGAATAGGGTATAAGGGTAGAATTCAAAAGTTTACCTTCTTTTAGTGTTTCTCTAACTCATACTTTGACACCAACTAAGCAACTACTTACCTTATATACAACAACGCTTTTTATTGTTCAAAAAAAAGGAAGAAAAATAAAATATATAACCGTTGTAGACATTGAAATTTTGTGGGACTCTACAAGACGTGTTCAATTCGAATTGTGACTCTAGAAGGTGTGTTCAGTTTCAATTCTTTCTATTCATATATATTACTAAGAAAAATGGATTTCTATAGTGTTGTAGCGTAGCAAGAAGCCCCAAGTACTAAATTTCCTTAAAAGGAATCTCGAATATTCCAAAAAAGTCATGGAATATTTATATAGATCGGGTCAAATCTAAATCATATGAGTTCGAGAAGAATAGAATTGTACCCACAATCTTGATGAATAAAATTATGTTTTTTCATATTTTATTTGTGATTGTAATTTATTTTCTGTCACTTTAAAATTTGTTGCAAACAACCATGTCGACCTACAAAAATTTATATCTTGTACCATGACTCCATGAGTAGTAATTAAAAATAGAAAATCTATTTCTAAAATTTATCATTAATCAACAACTTATGCTCTTTTTGTTCCTCTTTAATTGTTATGGTTTCTTTTTGACGTAGAGTCAAACGATGTATTTTTTATATCTTGTACCATGATCTAACATTTTACGATGTATTTTTTACATCTTGTACCATGACTTAACAACTAAAAAGGGACGGAGGGGAGGGGAGTATATGCCACCAATACTCCACTTACTCTAAAAGGATTTAAATAATTATTCAAAACTACAATATTCAGATTTTAAAAAAAATTATATTCAATTCAAAATTATAATATCGGTTGAGAATGAAGTATTCAAACTATCACTACAAAGAGAAAATTATAACATTTAGATAGATAGTTCAATATACAATTCAAAATCACAATATTCAAATAAAAAATAACAGTATTAAAAAAACTATAATTTCTGAGTATTAAAAAAATTAATTAATCAATTTTCTAATAGATATTAGAACAACTACCATATTCACTTACAAACTACGATATTTAATACTCAAATATTGAGTCTGGAAACATTGAGGAAATACAGAGGAACTAGTTAAAGGTTTTTGCCGAATTTGTTGAAAAGACATGTACGTAGTACTAGATGGCTAGAGCCCGTGCCCAACAACAATAATGTGCGGTGGATACATAAATTTCTAACATAAGCACCCTTTGTAGGAGTCCTCATTCAGGCAGTTTAACTCTTAGCTTAATCAGAAGCTTGATTTGCAAGATGGTGATAGATTACATATAGGTTATAAGTAGACATGAAGAAAATGGTAGTCAAGACATGGCTAACTTTCATATCTATTCTGTTTTCACTTCACATCCCCAAAAATAGATTAGAATGAAACAAGTGTAACCCAAGTTGGTGCCTTTATGAATACAATTCACAAACTATGTTGCATGCATAATAGTTACTGCACAGCTGCACTAACATGTGTCTAAACACCTGAACAATAAAATGAATAGAGATGAAGGGTGTGTTTGGTATGAAGGAAAATATTTTTCGAAAAATGTTTTATATTTTCCAAATCAACTCATTTTCCTCAAATTTAAGGAAAATGACATCCCTTCAAAACTTAAGGAAAACATTTTCCAACTTCAAATTACAATTACTTTTTTTGTTGAAAGAATCAATTTATTTTGTTCCTACCCTCAAATCAGCCCCCCCAACCACCCCCCCACCCCCAATAAATAAATAAATTTTAAAGCTTGTTTTTAGATTCAATATTTTTACCCCACCTTCACCCCTACCACCACCCCCTATCACCACCCCCTCCCAAAAAAATATTAAAAATTGTATTCTGATTTAGTAAGTGATTAAGTAAATATGAGATAAATATTTTTAGTAAGATGCTCATCTAAACATGGGTCATACATAGTAATTATTTCAACATTTTGTTCTCTGTTTTTTACTTTCTTGTGTTTAATTTTTGTTGAAGTTTCCTCTCTCCTCCCTCTCTCGCCTTTTTCCTCTTAATATGTATTCATTTTCATATAAATCAACTTGTATTTATATATTTTTTCTCCAAAATTCGTGAAAAAATGCACTCTCTCCTCTTTCTCCTAGATCTTGCTCATTCTTTCCTCGCTCCTCCCCTAACATTTTGTTATTATTAGTAATTAAGCAAACTATAACTATAACGTGCCTAATATTTGCTATTTATAGCCATGATCATGGTTAAAGTACTCATTTTGGAAGATTCTTGAGGTGAAACTTAGATTAGAAAGATAACCTCTATTAAACACGCTTAATAAAATAGTTTGAATCTAGTTTTTATAGAAAATTTGGAAAGAGTGTTGTTTAGACTTGCTGAAAATTGTTCGATGAGGTAAACCATCTACAAAGTTTGAAGTTATTGGAGATTTGAACTGATTTTGAATAGGAATTGCAATATTAAATTCTAGAAGGAGTTTGGCACTATAATGATCAAACTAATGATACAAAATTGAGAGGTGAGCGAGAGAGGGCAGAGAATGGAGAGAAGCTAATTGTATTTGTATATATGTCATATAATTGTGTATATATATATATACATAATTTGAATTTGTATATGTATAAAAGAGGACATGAGACGTAATTACAATTAAAATTAAGTTGTGAGTTGTAATTAATTTAAACTATAGCTATGTTAGCTAATTAACTACTATATGTTTGCTTATCCTAATTTCCGCATAAATTATTTATATAAATATTATACGAGTGTATAAATATTAATACAAAAATAATACTATTAGTTATATTGGTGTAAATAGGGGTGTTCGTGGTTTGGCTTGGATCAGTTATTGATTAAAATCAAAATCAAGCCAATCTAGTCGTTTTTTTACATTTCTAAAATCAAACCAAACGAAAAAAATAATCGTTGCTTTGGTTATTGTCGGTTTAGTTCGGTTTTTCTGGTTTTTTCGGTTTGAAAGTAATAAATTTTTTGAGGATATACGTATCTCCATAGATACAAACACATAATGCATGAACTAATGAGATATAATCAGTTGTAGTAGAGTGTAGGAGAGTTAGATAGTTAAAAGTAGTAAAGGACAATAGTGTCATTTTAGCTAAATTTGTTATAACTAACAATCAGAAGGTTAGTTACTAGAATAGTTACAAAGTGTGTGATTGTGAACTATAAATAGATGATCATACTGCTGTATTACTCAACCTTTGAGCTTAAATCAATGGAGCTTCTCTTCTTTTCAAAGCTTTACAGTTTATTTCATGGTATCAGAGCTACACACAGTGTTTAAACTGTGGCAAGCGATTTGGTTTGACGAGCAAAAGATTGTTTTTGCTGATTCGCATAAGCAATAGTTGCAGATCTAGATTCAAGTGCAGCACAATTCCATAGCTAATTGAGTGAGGTTTTGTTTTTGTTCATTCCGCAACAAAATTCTGTCAACGATTCAGTTACAATGCCAAGTGATAGATCAACTGAGGATCAGTCTCAAGGTTGCAACAATGGTGAAAATATGGGTGGATCTATGCCTGTGCATGCAATTTCAAGCATCAGTCAAGGTATTGATTACAATCACCATTTTTTTCTTAGTCCTACTGATATAAGTGGAGTTAGTCTGATTTCGTTTCAATTGCTGGGAGTTGAGAACTACACGTTATGAAGTAGATCTATGACTCTTGCTCTATTAGGAAGAAACAAAATAGGGCTAATTGATGGATCGTGTAGAAAGAAACTGTATACTGAAAGTTTGTGGGGGCAATGGGAGAGGGTTAATGCAATTGTATTATCCTGGTTGATGAATTCAGTTTCAAAGAGTCTTCTCAGTGGTATTGCATTTGCAACCAGTGCTCTACAAGTCTGGAATGACTTAAAAGAAAGATTTGACAGGGTAGATGGGTCAAGGACCTATAGTCTTTACAAAGATATTACATCTCTGCAGTAGGGCACATCCTCAGTGTCTGTGTATTACACTAATCTCAAAACCTTATGGGATGAGTTTGAAGCTTTAGTTCTTGCTCCATGCTGTAATTGTGATAAGTCAAGGGGTTTTGTAGCTCACATGAGCATGCAAAAACTCTATCAGTTTTTTATGAGACTTAATGAATCCTATCAACAAACTAGAAGCCAAATTCTGATGATGGATCCATTGCCAACCATTAATCATGCATATGCTATGATAGTAAGGGATGAAAGTCAAAAAGCAGTGGTGTCTCACACCAGCAGTATGGGGCTGAGTTCAGTAAGTATGGAATCTATGGCCATGTATTCTAAAGCTGGCACTACTTCAAGTGTTAACCAGAGGTTCAAGAAAAATTCATTGCTGATTTGTGACTTCTGTAAGTGTAAAGGTCACATCAAAGAATTTTGTTATAAAATAGTTGGCTATCCACCGGATTTCAAGTCTAAGAGAAAGATACAAAGTGCTTCTTCTGGAAATTCTGGTCAAGCTCACTTCTCTTATGGAGGTAATACTAATGTACCTGCACTAGGCTGGGTAGAGAAACTTGATATAGCTCAGCTTCAGATTGAACCTGGTGAGAGTTCAAGTCATCATAAACAACAAGCGAGTCAGGCTGAGTTGGAGGTCAAGCAGTTGCTTAAAGGTTGTACATTCACAAATGACCAATATGATCACATTCTTAGAAGTTATCAGCACAAGAAAGAGCCTGGCTACAAAACCACTATTGCTGCTCACACTGCAGGTAAAACTTTCTGTGTATCTGCAAATGATAGTGTGTGGATTATAGACACTGGTGCTACAAATCATATGATCTCTAATTTGGACATGTTCATTAAAAACTCTGTGACAAAACTAGAGATCCCTAAGACTGTATATCTGCCCAATGGTGATACCACTCAGGTGACTCATGTCGGCTCTTGTGTCCTATCAGACAACAATGTTATTTCAAATGTATTCTACCTACCAGAATTCAAGTACAACTTAATGTCTGTAAGCCAACTAACTCAGGAACTAGGTTGCTCAGTCACCTTCTTCCTTAACTTCTGTATTTTCCAGGAGCTTTATAGTGGGAAGGTGAAGGAGGTTGGTGAAGAGGAAGGATGCTTGTATACAAAGATACATGCAGTTGGTCGAAAAGATAGTGCATTAGCTGTAACTCAAATTACTTCTGATATGGAGCTATGGCATCAAAGATTAGGACATGTGTCTTCTATAGTATTAGCTAAGATCTTTGATATGAATAAACAAAGTCAGTGTGAAGTGTCTAAGTGTCTAGTCTGCCCATATGCTAAACAGACTAGACTTAGTTTTCCTTCAAGTAGTATTAAAAGTAGTGCTTGTTTTGACTTGATACATGTTGATCTTTGGGGTCCCTATAGTACAACTACATTTGATGGCAACAAGTATTTTCTCACTATTGTTGATGACTTTTCAAGAATGACCTGGTTGTTTCTACTTAAACATAAATATGATGTGTATGTGTCTTTACAAGTGTTTTTCCAGTATGTTAAGAACCAATTTGACAGATCTGTTAAAGTCATAAGAACTGACAATGGCACTGAGTTTGTCAATTCAGTATGTGATAATATGTTTAAGGAGTTGGGGATGGTCCATCAGAGAACTTGTCCATATACTTCTTAGCAAAATGGAGTTGCTGAGAGAAAACACAGACATCTTCTTGAGGTAACAAGGGCACTGAGACTTCAAGCACATATTCCTGTGAAATATTGGGGGCATTGTGTACTGGCTGCTACTTATCTCATTAACAGGGTTCCTAGCAGTGTCTTGAACTATCAAACTCCCTATGAAAGGTTGTATGGTAGTAAACCTTTGTTGTCACACTTAAGGACAATTGGATGTTTGTGCTTTGCTAAGAATCTCACTGAACATGACAAGATGATGCCTAGATCCAAGCCTGCAGTGCATATGGGTTATTCAGCAATACATAAGGGATACATTCTATTTGATATGACTACTAAGTCTTTTTTTGTGAGTAGAGATGTGATATTTCGAGATGATATGTTTCATTTTAAACAAGAGATGGTTTCTGATAAGCAGTTCTTATTCACAGACATTCTACAGGTCTCAGATGTGTGGTGTTCAGAGTTAACTACTTTAGATCATGTCTCAAACAGTAGTGATGCAGAGGCACATGATCCTATTAGTGGTTTTCAGCCCTCACAGGATACAAGAGATAATATTTGTGTTGATATTGGTTCTTCAGAGATTTCTGATTCCATAGTTTCTTCTACTGATGATCCCATTCTTGAGGAACCAGATCCTATTGTACCAGCTGCTAACAGAAGATCCACAAGGATTAAAGGTACACCCTTATGGATGAAGGATATTTTTGTATCACATAAATGAGTAAAATATCCTATGGGTAACTATCTGAGATATGACCACTTATCTCCTTCCTACGAGTGTTACATTGCTGCTACTTCTTCCATTTATGAACCTACCACATACTCAGAGGCTATTACAGATCCTAGATGGATAGAGGCCATGCAGGCTGAAATCCAAGCTCTAGAAAGCAACAAAACTTGGGAAATCACTGACTTGCCACCAGAGAAGAAACCCATTGGTTGCAGATGGATCTATAAAGTCAAGTATAAGTCTATATGTGAGGTTGAAAGGTTCAAAGCAAGGTTGGTTGCTAAGGGTTATAGTCAAGTAGAAGGTATCGATTATAAAGAGACATTTTCCCCTGTTGTTAAGATGGTAACAGTGAGGGCTATAGTGTCACTTGCCGCTTCAAAGCATTGGCATATTCATCAGATGGATGTCTTTAATGCTTTCCTTCAAGGTGATCTGGAAGATGAAATATACATGCAGCTTCCTCAGGGTTTTTTCCGTCAAGGGGAGAAAATGTGTAGACTGACAAAGTCATTATATGGCCTAAAATAAGCACCAAGACAGTGGAATCACAAACTAACTGAAGCTCTCATTCAACTCAGATTTAAACAGAGTCAATATGATCACTCCTTGTTCATTAACAAGTCAGAGGCAGGAACTATTATTGTGCTTGTATATGTAGATGATATGTTGGTTACTGGTAGCAGTCTGAAATTAAAAAAAGAAACTAAGGAGGCACTTCAAAAGGCTTTCAAGATGAAGGATCTAGGTGAACTAAAATACTTCCTAGGTATTGAGTTCACCAGGTCTGCAGATGGCATTTTAATGCATCAAAGAAAGTATATTCTAGAGCTTATAACAGATATGGGAATGTCAGCTGCCAAGCTTGCAGGAACTCCCATTGATGTGAATGTGAAACTTACTTCCAGACAATATGATGAGCAGGTGGAAAGCAAAAAGATTCCTGAGGATCCGTTAGTGGATCAGATAATGTATCAGAAGCTAGTTGGAAAGCTTTTGTAACTAAACATGACAAGGCCTGATATATCTTTTAGTACTCACACTTTGAGTCAATTTTTACAGCAGCCAAAGAAGTCACATATGGATGCTGCATTGAGAGTAGTCAGATATCTAAAAGGACAACATGGACAAGGCTTGTTATTTGGGAGTTCATCTAATAGTTTGGTTACTGCCTTTTGTGATGCTGATTGGGCTTCTTGTCCTCTTACTAGAAGATCTGTTACAAGGTATGCAGTTAAGATAAGTGAGTCTCTTGTGTCATGGAAAGCAAAAAAGCAGACCACAGTGTCTAAGAGTTAAGCTGAAGCTGAATACAGAAGCCTAGCCTCTACTGTCTCAGAATTAGTATGGCTACTTGGAATGTTAAAGAAGGTAGGAGCTGAAGTTCAACTACCAGTACAAATATATAGTGATAGCAAGGCTGCTATACAGATTGCTGCAAATCCAGTGTATCATGAGAGAACTAAACATATAGAAATTGATTGCCACTTCATAAGGGAAAGACTACAACAAGGCATGATCCTAATCAACTATATTCCTACACAAGAACAACCTGCAGATGTTCTAACAAAAGAGCTGTGTAAACTACAACATGAATACTTGCTGTCCAAGCTTGGAGTACTAGATATTTTTGCCCCTCCCAGCTTGAAAGGGAGTAATGAGATATAATCAGTTGTAGTAGAGTGTAGGAGAGTTAGATAGTTAAAAGTAGTTAAGGACAATAGTGTCATTTTAGCTAATTCTGTTATAACTAACAATCAGAAGGTTAATTACTAGATTAGTTACAAAGTGTGTGATTGTGAACTATAAATAGATGATCCTACTGCTGTATTACTCAGCCTTTGAGCTCAAATCAATGGAGCTTCTCTTCTTTTCAAAGCTTTACAGTTTATTTCATGAACAATCCACATAAAAACTATTGTTGGTCCAATTAAGCAATACTAGAGTTATCATTACACGAACAAAATGATTCAATTAAGAGAAAATGTGACTATTTTATGTGAGGTAGCGTAGGTAAAGACTAAAGTAATAAATTTCGATGGACTTGGACTTAGGATTGTAATAGTTAGGCTACAATTTAAGTATTGAGCTTGAGAAAATAGTAAAGTTAAAGATTTAAGCTAATTAAAATTTAACAAAATATATTTTTTAATTTATGAATAATATATAAATAGTTATAAATTTATATATCTAATTTATTGGTCCGGTTTGGTTATTTTTGCAGTTGTTTTTTAGTAAAACAAAAACCAAATAAAATAGTATCCGTTTTCAAAATTTAAAACCAAACCTAACCAAACCAAATCACATATCGATTTTTTAATTGATTTGGTTCGAATTACGATTCGATTTGATTTTTAACCATAACCATGAGCAACCCTAGGTGTAGATTAGAAAATATCATTACTTTGATGCATATATTATGTTGAGCTTTATATTTCTGCAAAGAGCCTGAATCACTATCTTTTGCAAAAATAGTAATTTAGCTAACGTTTGATCATAAATTTTAGGTCAAATTTTAATGATATATCTTCTAAAAATTTATTTAGTCATGAAATTTAATCAGATTTTGGAAAAATTTATTATAAATATTTTCAAATTCTGAAAAATGTGCTCTGATCAATTTTTGAGATTTTCACTCATGAAAATTATGTATATAACATACAAACGCAACTTCAAAATCTATATCAAAAGGAGAGGTTAATTACAAGTTTAACATATAACGTTTCTCTACTAGACTAGATAATAAGGCCCCCTTTTGCACCGTGTCATAATTCCTAAACCAAAGGAAAATTTCGAAGTCTTTTTCTCTGCTTCAATTCTATTTTTTTTCGAATTTCAACAAAATCATATCCAAACACTTACTTAAAATTTGCTGTTCGTAAAAAAAACAACAGATCTTAACTTTTGTGACAGTAAATTATACTTGCCATAAATAATGTTCCATTATTTGTAAATGATGAAGTTAGGACTTTACAAATAAAGGCTTGACCATTAATATATATTTAAGTGAAATAACAGTCTTTGCTAACAAAACGTTAACCTTTTCTCAAATAATATGATATTGTGTAATTATATTATAGTATAATAAACGAAAAATATAAGTTGAGCTGGAGATAGATAGGGTATTGGGTAATTAAGATTTTAAACTGATAAATCTAAAAAGTATTGTTCCAAAAAAGGAAAAAATATTATACCTAATGTAATTATATGGTACATGTGTTGAGTTGAGATTTATGTTTGTGCAAACTGCAAAGAGCCTATGGAAGAAAAAATAAATATCACTATTGTGTTTGCAAAAATAATAATTTAGCTAGCATTTAGTTATTGATTTTAAAAATTTCATCATTAAATATTTTCAAATTCTTAAAATTTAACTCTATTTATAAAATTTTATTTTTAAAAAATAAAATACATATACAAATTATAAACGTAGCTTAAAAATTTATGGTTAAACGAGAGTTTAATTATCAAAGTCTCACATATCACGTTTCTCTAGTAGACTTTACTAGATAGGCCCTTTGCGCCGTGTCCTAAAGAAAAAACCAAAAGGAAAATTCCGCAGTCTTTTTCTCTGCTTCAATTTCTTATCAAACTCGGAACGAATAATTGCAATTTGTGAATAAAAAGTTCCGTCTTCCTCCCAACCCACCAATAATTTGGAACAAAAAAGCATACTCTTAACAATCGGAATATTTTTCAATTTTGTCGGCGGACGATGGATATTGATCCTCGGCAATACGAAGATATTGTAAGTTCTTTTCTATTATTACTTTAATTTATGATTAAAGTTGTTTCCTTTTCATCTTCTATTGATGAAAGTGTTTTTGATTTTTGATTTTGGCTAAATACTATTGCAGCCTCTTTTGTTCAAATCTTTTGAATCTGTAATTGCTAATAATTGACTTTGAGAGTTCTTCTTGATAATTGACTAGTTGTATCTGTGGCATTGTTGGTTTTTATATATGGGTTATGAATTTGATGAATAGACAACAGGAAAGGGTTTTGAAACTTGTTAAATTTGGTATAGTTCTTGCTTTGGTTGAAGGAAAGGAGATTTTAAGTAGGATGAGAGTTAGAGGAGAGCTTGTTGTCTTTTACTCAATAACTACAATAAAACATTAATTATGTTACTCAATAACAACAAGAAAACATTACATAACATTCAGAAGACAAGCAATAGTAACTATAGCCGAATAATGTGATAACCGAAGCATAAGATAACATATAATAACAACAATCGTATGACAAAAAACTACGAGAGTAATGCTGCTACTACTGGTATGATCTGAGAAACAAGTAATGTGCACCAAACTACCACCAAGCCTATCCTGCAGAAAAGTGAGACAATGCTTAACTACTTATTAACCTTCTATCCTATCCACGACCTTTATATACTCCTATCTAAGGTCATGTTCTCATGTCCTTGGTAAGTTGAAGTCTTGAGGTCCTGTCTAATCACCTCTTCCTAATACATCTTCGGCCTATCCTTATCTCTCCTTAAACCCACCACATCCAACTTTCACACCTTCTCATTGGGGCATCCGGTCATCTCCTCCTCACATGCCCGAATCATCTCAATCTCGCTTCCCTCATCTTGTCCACCATAGAGGTCACTCTCACCTTGTCCTAGATATCTTCATTTTTAATCTTATCTCTCCTAGTATGCACACCATCCACCTCAACATCCTCATATACGCAACTCTCATCTTTTGAACTTGAGAGTTCTTAATTGGCCAACACTCCACCCCATATAACATAGTCGGCCTAACCACCACTCTACACACTTAACTTTAAGTTTTGGTGGTACATTCTTATCACACAATACTCCATAGGTGCTTGCCTCCTTCCAATTTTTGCTTTTGGAGGATCAATTTTATCAGTTGTTGTAGCCATCTAAGGCATGGGGTAATGTGTTTGTTGAAAATCAGACTGAGATTGAGATTATGTAGAAAGAATACTACAAGTTGCAACCTTTTCCCATTTTCAAAATAATGAGCAACTATTATACTTATAGCTGTAAGCATATGCCATAACAGTCTGTTAAAAAAATGTGTGTCACTATTATTTTATATGAACCTTTGAAGTGAGAAGTGGAAAAGGGGAGTATATTATGCATCGGGCAACAGGTGGGATATTATGATGCTCGAAGGTACTAAAAAAAGACAAGATAGACCTAAAACATGAGGTGTTGTCTCAGGATACCTATAGTCTCTTGTAATCAATGTAGGTTCAAGGGCAGAATACAATACAAGAAAATGATATATAGACGATACTAGTTAGGATTAAGATTTACTAGTTATTATTATACATGCATTAGGTCTGGTGTCTGCTAGAAGACTTGTTTGTATGTTAGTGTAGGAATAAGAGGGAGATTTAGATAACTTGTTTCAGAGATCCTCTAATTTATCCTTAAAGAAAAAATGTTTAGTATTTACGATGAAATGGGTTCAATCTGTATGAGTATGGAGGATTCAAGAAGCCGATCCCGACTAGTTTGAAATATAGCCAACTCCGTCTGATATGGGATTGAGGAGTAGTTAATTGATTGATATAGGTTTAAAAGTTGAGTGTAAGATCGATAATAAGAAAAACTGAAAATAACCTATTGTCAGAGAAGTTTGTTTTGTTTGTGGACTCTTTTTCATTGTTTTGTCTTGGAAGACTTTAAAAAATTAAATGATCTATGCTTTAAATGGATCTTGTACTGTGTCTAACTTGTGATTTGCTTATTGTGGGATTCTTCCATAGGCTGTCAATGACAATGATGTTCACAGCATTGTCATGTCATATCTCGCGCATAGCTGCTTCACAGACACATTGGAATCATTTACTACCTCCACGGGCGTGAAGCAGACTGCGAATCTGGAGGATATGGAGAAGAGAAAAAGTAAGTGATTGTATTCTTCAGGCGCAGATTGCTTCTGGAAGCTTGTTGTTTCTCATTCTTTTCATTGTGTTGCAATCTAACATTAACACTCCTTAATCCACTTTTTTGGGTAGTGGTTTACTTCTAAGCTTTAAGAATAGTTTTCCATGATAAGTATACCCCTTTCCCCCTAATGAGTACTTTTGTTTGAGAAATAGCCTTGTTTGTAATAATTTTTTTCTTTTTGATATCATGCTATTTTTCTGTTGGTTTTCTGGCACAGATATCTTGCATCCCTACTGTCTACTATGCATATCATATGTTAAAAGCCTACTATAAGCTTGACGATTAGCTGTGTAACACAATGATTGAAGGAAGGTGTTAAAAGGAGACGAGATAGACCCAAAATAACATGGAAGGAAGTCTATAATCTCTAAAGTCCATTTGACTTAGCATAAGAAAAATATAATAAGGTTTGGTCATTGTTGGTACATGTATATAAAATCAAGTGTTTACCAAGAATATTTTCACAATGGTTTAAGAATGGTGTGTCAATGTTAAGATAAGTGTGCAATGTAGAGGATATTTGTTCTTAGAGAAGCTCTAGTAAATGACAAATTATTGAGTATTTGAATGAAACAAACCCTAATGGAGCAAAATGAATATATAGAATTTAGATAATCAACCCAATTAGCTTGGGATTGGAACAGTGTTGTTCTATTCACCTGCAATGCATAGGAACAGTAGATGGTTTTATCTATTACTAAAGAAGGAACAAATTTGGTAATGTTAACATGAGACTATTTTGTTTCTTTTTTTTCCTTTCCTCTTTATAATTTAGTTTACCCACTCCACATTGAGCATTGGCATGATGTAAGATGGAGTCGTTTGGATTCTGGTCTTCCACTTATTAGTTTTAGGCTTTTAGAAGTGTTTGATTGATGGTCCTGATGACAAAGTTATATCCAGGGATTTATCATTTGGCATTAGAGGGGAGTGTTTTGAAGGCCATTGAACTTACAGAGCAGTTCGCTCCTGACTTACTAGAGAAAAATAAGGATCTACATTTTGATTTGTTGAGCCTTCATTTCGTTGGACTTGTCTGCTCAAGAAAATGGTGAGCACCGTATGCCAATGGCTTATTTGTCAAATACAACTTACATTTTCTGACTATTTCTTCCTGTGGCAGCACAGAAGCTCTGGAATTTGCGCAGGCGAAGTTGGCTCCTTTTGGGAAGGTGCAGAAATATGTTGAAAAACTTGAGGTATATTTCTTCCCTAGTGAATCTCTTAGATATTCTCTTTCAAATCCCTTGTACTTGTCTAATTGGACCTTTGTGGCAGGACTTCATGGCTTTATTAGCTTATAACGAGCCAGAAAAGTCACCCATGTTTCATCTATTAAGCTTGGAGTACAGGCAGCAAGTTGCCGATAGTTTGAATAGAGCAATGCTTGGTGTGTTTTTACGGTCTTTCTGATGTCGTGATTCCTAATGATTTTAGTTTCCCTCCTCTCACTCATTTTTGATGTCATGCTGCTGGCAGCGAATTCAAACCTCCCCAGCTATTCTGCGGTTGAAAGGTTGATGCAGCAAACAACTGTCGTAAGGCAATGCTTAAGCCAAGAATCCAGTAAGGTTTGATCTTAGAACTTTTTTCAGTGAATTGTGGCTTAGCATTCTGTGGATAGGGAACATAGGAGGTGAAAAAAGTGTTAAAAGAGACTCTTGAGATAGGAACCACTTGTAGTTTATCCTAGGAGTGACACAATTTTGCACATCTGTTAGCAACCCCTTCCCTAGACATTCATGCAAACAGTGGTGCAGTTAGAATTCTGGCAAGGGGATTCAAAAACATACACGAAGGCCACACATGGGAAACTGTGACCTAAACTATCTTCTTGACCACATTTACAACTACAGTAGAAGCTGCTCTACCGTTAAGGAGATTCAACATTTTTATTTTTATATATGCCAAAACAAAATTGTTTTTATCCTATTTGCATTGTATAGAGGCTCCACTCCCTTCCAAATAGTTAGCTCCCACATGCATGCAAGGTTTTGCCAACATGCTGTTGGACCAAGACCACTTGAAACTTTGGTAGTTCAAGATTCTTGATGACCGGATAGAGTTGCAATACTAACCTTCTTTTTTAATTACCGAGAAATCCCGAGGTCCATCATGGTTCAAAACTCGTTGATATGGGCCTGCCCTACCCTTTAATTCCCACTTAAATACTAACTTTTGATGACTGTCATGTTGCAGGAAGGGTATCCAGTATTTGCTTTGAAAGACTTTTTGAAGAGCTAGAGCCTAGGTGAGCCAATTTAGGGACATGTTTCCTGCACTCGGAGTAGCAATTCTGCACCTTGAAGTCGTTTGGCAGCTAGATTTGCATTGCCTACTTTCCGAAAGCAAAAAAATGGCATGGCTGATCATGGTTCTATGACGTTTTTAAGACCTCACGAATTAGCCTTTAGGGCAACTTGTGGGAGTATTTAAGTTTTACTGAATACCACAATAGCACTTGTGGCGATTTGTTTATACTTAAAATGTCATAAGTGAAAATGCTAGTCAAATGCTTTGTTTAAATGAAAATTCTTAAGCGTTCCATATGAGAAGATTGGCCTATTGTCTCTGTCTTCTACTTTGATTGAATTTGTTGCACTTGCGCCGAAGGTCTTTTGGAAACAACCTCTCTACCTCTACCTCCACCTCCATAAAATAGTGATAAAGTTTACGTATATTTTACCCTCTTAGTCCCCAGATTTTACTAGGTATGTTGTTGTATGAGAAGATTAGCCTAATTAAATGTTGTTTTATCCCTATTTGAAAATAGAGATAAAATTAATTCCCAGTTGCATTTGATTTTGATTTTGATTTGATTATATAATAGAAGTACTGCCATGAGCAAATACATAACTTCCCAATTTTATAATTTTCTTGTATAAACATGTGTAGTTTCAGAAAATAAATGTATTATTGTTGGACACAAATTCTTTCCATACAAACCCCTACAACAATTTCCCTAAAACAAAATTCAAACACTCATTAAAAAGGAAAGAAAAGAAATTTTTATTATTAAACATAAATTATTCACTCTCTTTTTATGTTTATCCAAACCAAATGCTACTACTATTTTTTTAATTGGGCAGGATAGATATAACTTTTAACTTAACTTTATTTTACATTTATATTTTTTAATTTTGAATGTATATAAATAGACATTTAAACTTATATAAAATTAAACAAATATATACATAAGTTATACGTGACATAACACATATAAAACACTACGTAGGACAGTAATTATCAGATAGAACGTGTGTGCCTATTTGTGCACGTCCTACGTATAAGTTCAGTATATCAGGGACTAAAATTATCCAATTCCCATACATTAGGACCATTTTAGCCATATTATAAAACAGTTTTTAAAAAAAAAAACAATTTCCCTTTTAATTCAAAAGAAAAGAAAAACAAAAAACAAAATAAAAAATCCTCTTCTTCTATCCTGAATCAAAAAACAAATTTTACTACAATGGCGTCTATGGTCTCTCACAGCTCTTCTTCTTCCTTTCTCAAGCTTAATTTTACCAATGATTCCTCCTTTTCCTTCTCTGCTACTTTATCCTTTTCTCGCCCACAATTCCCAAATAGGTACAATTTTCTCCTTAATCTCGTAATTTCCGAAATTAAATATGTTTTTGTCTTCTTCATTTAGTTATATGAGCTAGATATATTCATTGAGCTTGTATGAACTTTGATTTAGTTTTTTACTTAAGAATTGCAATTGCTTTTAAATTTTGTACCATTGTAAAAAAAAAACTACTCTTAATACTTAGAAGCTAAAATGTGTATACTTAGATAAAAGTTGTGAATTTCAAAAGATTACAATTTGTACAGTGTTTACTTTTTCTTTGTTTTGAGATAGTTAACAAATTTATATATACTTCAATTGTGTTTACATATAAGAGTCATTCTGTTCATATTTAAGTGTTTTAGTTTGACTGAACACAAAGTTTATGAAATAAAGTAAGAGGTTTAAATTTTGTTATGTTAAATTAAAGATGTGTGTAGTACTTTCAATTTTGTGGTATGGAAAACTTAGAGACGCCTTTTCTGGAACAGACTAAAATGGAAAGTAAGACACTTAAATTGGGAATATTTTGAGAATGTACCTGGTGAGAGGTAATAAACACCTCGTGAAATTGGTCGAGGTGTGTGGAAGCTGGCCTGGATACCATGGTTATTAAAAAAAATCTTTAGTCCTTTTACCTATTAGCGCAATGAAAAACTACTTATAAAAAAATAGAGATTATGCTTCAACTTTGTTAAGCAGTTAAGGTGTATAGTAAAACTTCCGGAGGGTTATTCTGTTTGAGTATTAGCGAGTACTGATTTATCATTTCATGGATTTGGTTGTTCCTGTGATTGTGTTCCTATTACATTCTTGTTGCTATAATATACATATTGGTCTTGCCTTTACAGTGCTTCTCAAAAAAGGAACATTAATGAAAATTATAGAGGCTATACTGTAAAGTGTGCACTTGCAAAAACCAGAATGCCTCCTTCGCCCGCTTCTGATGCATACATAAGAGAACCCCACAAATATTTTGATGAGGTGGTTATAACAGTTCGTGCTGGAGATGGAGGGCATGGTGCCGTTCTTAGTATGCCTAACAATAAAGCTCCATCTAAGTCACAAGGAAAATTTGACAGAGATAAGACAAAGAAGAAAGCCTCTTATAAAAGGGACTTTGATGGTTCAATAATCCTTCCAATGGGGGGACATGGTGGCGATGTTGTCTTATATGCAGATGAGAGCAAAGATTCACTGTTGGAGTTTCACAACAAGAGTAAGCACAAGGCGAAGCGTGGGGGAAATGTTGATTCTATGGGTGTGTTAACATCTCACATGCAAAATGGAGCTGCTTCACCAACATTGCGAATTCCCGTTCCACTAGGTTTGTTCTCCCTTTGTCTCTTTAGTGTAATAGCTCTAGCATGCGTGGGAAATTCCAGTGACAATTTAGACTTATCAACTCATATTTGAAGCTGTTTATGAATTATGATTTTTTGTATTTTGAAAGGTATAAATTGTTGTGTGATGCCTACATTTTTCATTTCATGTTTTTCCATATTTTCCAGGTACTGTTGTCAAACTTAAAAAAGGAAAGTTTTTGGCAGATCTAGCTAATCCAGGTGATGAAGTTCTTGTAGCGAGGGGAGGACAAGGAGGGGTGAGAAATCTTTGGGTCTCATATATAACTACCATGTTTGGCGTTTTGTGCTTCTATCTAATTTTGTAGTCAGTATCTCACTTCTACACCGTCCCCTACCAAATATAAGAAAAAGGAAAAAAGAGAATTATTTTCTTTTTTTATGTGTTTTTTGGTGTTTGAAGTATTTCATTGTGAGTAATAGATACGGTATCACTTATTTGGAACTGCATGCCTGGTCTTTAATTTTGCACTACATGGTTGTGGCAGATTAGCTTGTTGGAAGTTCCGGAGTACAAAAGGAAACAAATGACGACTTTAACAACAAATATAATGAGAGATGCCACTGATAAGGTTTGTATAGGCCTTATCTTTAAGAGACATCTTATTTTCATATAATCCATTTGTCGTGTCTGCTACTATGCCAAAGAACCTTATGATGCATAATAAGGAGCTAAGAGAAAGAGATTTATGCACTTAGCTGAATTTAATGTCACTCTGCTGGCAAAAGGTCTCTTTCCAAGTGATTGTATCTTGATGAGCTAACGTGCTAATCTGACTTATGTGAACAGAAAAAAATGTGCTGGAACCAACAAATGCTTTGATAATCTAATCAGAATTACTCAAGTCCAGTATGAATATTGCTAGTAGTTTTTGGACTTAACATACTGTACCTTTGTTAAGGAAGATTGACAGCTTTCCTGCATGTTCCCGGCTGACTGGTATTGATCTGTTTACTTTCTTGCAGGTTTTATCTTTTGGACAGTCTGGAGAGGAAGTTAACCTGCAGTTGATACTGAGAGTTGTTGCTGATGTGGGTCTTGTTGTAAGTATCTTTATTAGAAAAACTTTTTCTGATTCGTAGATATGTGTATTAACATTCTGATATCCATGATTCACTTGACTTGTACTAATATATGCCAGTATACGCTGTCAATTGATATTTCATTTCATCAATTTGCACATTTAGCTAGGTCGTTTACTCAATTAGACTGCACATTTTCTTATTACTCGGTTCCTCACATTGTTAAATGAAATTATGTACCTTTTGAATGTTGTATGGAAATTTTTTGAACTGCTGTTAGTCAAATTGGAGGCTTCATTGTTGTAAGGAAGGGATTTATCAATGTTTGTGGCATATCTTTTAGAAACTTTTAAATATAACCTTTGAGAGCATCCAAGGTTTACCTAGCTGTCAATGAAGTGAGATGACAACCATGAAAGGCCAGATGACCATCTTTTTAAGCCTTGGTGGTGGGCAGAGATATCCGGTACCTGTTTTGGTGAGAGGTAGCAGGTACCAAGTAGAATAGTCGAGGTGCCTGCAAATTGGCCTGACAGCTTCACTATAAAAGATAAATTGTTGAGAAAAAAAAAAGATTAATTTTAGAACCATTATCCCCTGAATTAATTTAAGCATTCGTAATTGCTAACATTGTGAGCCTATATGGTTGGATGCTATGCATGCTCAGATGTCTATGCATCTTTGCTACTGTTAGAATTGAAATGATCTCTCTACCTGAGGCCACAGAAAAACACATTGCTTTTCGGTTCTTGCTCGTTTGCGTTTGACCTTCTTTGTTTTTTTTTAATATGCATGTTTGTTATGCTTAAGTGCACGAACGACAGTTTTTTAGTGATTCTTTAGCTTTTAGATGCCCAAAGACATATTGTGTCATTTTTGGGACGAGTACAATAAGTAATAACATATAATATGTGGATTATAATGGTGGATAGTAAATTTATTTGTAGTGATACATCTAGATGCTATAACCTGATTGGTTCATCACACTAAGTGATCATATACACACGTAATTCCATCTATTATTCTTCAGTTATCTTCAGACTCTTTGACTTTGCTCTTTCAATTTTCCTAAGGGACTTCCAAATGCTGGAAAATCAACTCTATTGGCTGCTATTACACATGCAAGACCCGATATTGCTGATTATCCATTCACAACGCTGATGCCAAACCTTGGACGTCTTGATGGTGACCCAAGTTTAGGAGCAGACAAATATTCATCTGAAGCAACTCTAGCAGATCTGCCTGGTCTAATAGAAGGTGCACATTTGGGAAAGGTATTTGTATTATATTCAGCAATCACTTCACTAATTTGACGCCTCAAAACTTGTGGTTTTCTGTTTTACTTATTTTTCTCACAAAATGAAATTTAGCTATGCATGTGTCCCTAATTATCTTATCAGGGTCTAGGGCGTAATTTCTTGAGGCACTTGAGGAGAACAAGATTGTTGGTACATGTCGTTGATGCAGCTGCTGAAGACCCAGTTGGTGATTACAGAACTGTAAAAGAAGTAAGTCTAAGCACAATCATCTAATATATTTTTTGTTATAATTAATTAGTTATAACTCCTTAGTTGTACCTTAGCAGAAGAAAATAAGTTCGGAATCACAGAGTTTTGACAAGAAAATAACAACTTTTAAAGTTCTTTCAATTTGACCAGTTTGCCACAAATGCATCTTAAGGTGAAAGTAACTCTTGATTACTATTATAGCATTACATAATGTACAATTTGTTCCTATTTAATTCCGTAGAATTATTTCACCATGCAAGTTTCTTTATCTTCATTTTTGTATTGCGGCATGATTTTTTGCTTAATCATTTCGGATTAAGCAAGCGCTAAGGTGGACAAGGAATAAAGTATAAGTGATGCGTTGCATGATTCCCTTTGTCCATCTTGTTTATTGGTTACTGAGTTGTTATATATAACCTCTTTTTCCAACTAAGAAACATTTTACTTTGCAGGTATAATAACCTTTATATATTAAATTCTCTTCTATAACCCTAGAGATCCAATTTGTATGCTCTCTAGCTCATGCCATTTCATTAGTAACCAACTTAGCACTTGAGTATATTTAACCTTGGTCTTTTTACAACGCCATAAAAATGCTTGTTTCACGTCATTGTTTTGTAGTTTGCCTAGATGCTATAGTATATTTTTGCTGGAGATATAGTTGTTTCCAAGCTACTTCTGTTGTAGCCAACATTGCTTGCTATATTTATCCAGTCTCTCCGTATCATGCTTCACCTTTCTGAATAAGTCGTCCGGCCTAATGACCTCTTATTTGCAGGAACTGCGGATGTACAATCCTGAGTACCTTGACAGGCCGTACCTTGTAGTGTTAAACAAGATTGATAAACCTGAGGTATCTGGCTCTTATCATCTCTGTCGTGCTGTCAGATTCCTTTTGAAACAATTTGCTTTCACCTGCAAAACTATTGTGTCTTGGGTCCGTTTGGACATGATTTGAAGTTAAAATTTTGTTTGGTTATGCAATTTGGATTTCTTAAATTGTAATTTTTCTCATAAACATGAAAACCCTACAAATTGTGAAAAATAACAAAATTTACCCAATTTTTATACAATCTTACCAAATGAGCAAACCATAGTTCATAAACAAGACATCGGAATATCCTAAGGTTCAACATAGATAAATCAGATATTTCCATTCCCTTTATAAATAAACCTTTGCTGTTACAAACTTTCAAATATACAGTTCTATCTTTTTTAACCAGGTAACATAAATATACTGGTTTATAAAATTCAACTAGTCAACAATTGTAGTAACTAGTTATTCTTTAATATATTCCTTGCGTAAGGTATGGAGAATCTCTTAACGCCGAGCATGCGTCTTCTTTTGCAAAATTTTAAATGATTGGTCTTTTTTTTACAAAATATAAACTTATGGGTCAAGTTTTACATTTCAAAATTTTGAAATCAAATCCTTTTTTTTGAAAAATTTGGGATTTGAAATATGATCCCAAATCGCATGTCCAAACACCTACTAATAAGCATCTCGTCATGGATTGTCAAGTTTGTTATATATGAAAGATGTGATTATCGCTTTGACAGGCAATAGACAGACTTCCTACCTTGACTGAAGAAATACGGAAAATTGGTTATGAGAGAATATCTCCCAAGCGTGACACAAGCTCTGGAGCTGTGGCTGAGTCCATTTCTGTTGACGAGAGCCAAAACAGTGAGCTTTCTAACAGGTCATCTTCCAACGATCAGAAGGTTAAAGAACTTGAAGAGTATCCACGCCCTCTTGCTGTTGTGGGTGTTAGTGTACTGTAAGTTTTCTGTCATCTCTCTTTGTCTGAATTTACGAACATTCAAGCCTCAAAAATCATACATAAACTGTGTGATTTTTTAGGTGGTATGACCAATGTCTTTTCTAGTTGGGTTTTAACTTTAAAGAATAGTTCGTAAAGCTCACCTAAACCCGTCCACTGAAGTTTAGATTTCATGTTTATATTCAAAAGAGTTTGGTAGCTCAATTGTCAAAGCTAGTAACACATACAAAAAGTTATGAGTAACGAAAGCCTTTGTTTTCTCTCATAATTCTTATAAACCCCTTGCATAATATGTAACTAGGAAGTGTATAAATCTTATGTTAACCCTGGAATAAGGCATAACTAGGAAGTGTATGTGCTGCCTGATCTTTGGGGGTGACATTCCTGTAGACACTAATATGTCCCTTCATTTTGGGAAGTTAGACATGCATGTGTGAGAAGGGGAAGTTTGGAGTAACTGGTAAAGTTGTTATCATGTGATTAGAAGGTCACGGGTTCACAGCCTCTGGCAAAAATGCAAGGTAAGGCTGCATACAATAGGCCCTTGTGGTCGGGCCCTTCCCTGGACCCTACACATAGCGGGAGCACTAAATGCAAGGGAAGACTGCATACAATAGACCCTTGTGGTCCTTCCTTGGACCCTGCGCATAGCGGGAGCTTTAGTGCACTGGGCTGCCTTTTTAGACATGCATGTGTGACTTTTTGCCTGTAGAATAAGTTTCTTCGTCCAAATTATTTGTCAGGGTTGCTCTCACAGAAAAGTATTTTGGGAGATACTAATATGATCCTCCGGTTTGGAACTTTAGATATTCCTGTAATACTTTTTTTCTGTTTAAGACTAGTCTTGATTGTCCAAAAAATGTCTGGTTCATAATTTTCGTTTATAAGGTTGATGCTCAGGAGTCAGGGGTGGCTCAAAGGGGAGGCTAATGAAGCTTTTGCTTTACGCTCCAAAATATTTGAGCTCCCATAATTTTAATTAATAGTCAATTTTACGATTTTATTTTTGCTTAAAGAATATAAAATTTAAGATTAAAAAAATTATACTCTTTATATAAGATAATATTCTAGAATTTTGAATTAAACTACTCACATCTTCATATTAATAAATAAAATTTTATTCAACATCATCTAACAAATTGTATAATAACAACAATACAACATACACAATGTATTGCAAATAAATGACTAACATCTGTTAACTTGAATTAATCTTGATCAGTATAAATACTAATAATAATATTACAATGTAAAGTTAAAATTGTTATGTTCTTTAACAGTACTAATTATAAATACGAAGTATGGGAAAAAATAATGAAATTTAGACTTTTTATTAAAATTTGATTTATATTACCAATTTTATTGAGCTAACCTTGATGTTGTCATATCAGTTAATTACGTGATCATTCAAGTCATTTGATATGCTGTCAAGAAGATATTTGAATTAATTTTTTGTTATTACACCAAATAAAGAGGGAAAAAAATATTTTTAAAAAGACTCTTTCATTTCTATAATTTATTTTGTGATCTATTTGACAAATACAATATGTTATTCTTAAAGATAAAAGAACAAAGTTAGACTCTACTTTCAGCCTAACCTCTTCACCCAATATAAATCTACATGTTATTTTGAGTGGCTAACAGTGAAATTTCTGTTATGTTTGTTGCTCGTAGGAAAGGGATTAAAGTCAATGAGATGTTAAAGGCGATAAGGGCGGCGTTACGGGAATTCCTATGATACAACCTTGCTACTGTCAAGAGTTCTTTTTTAATATGGAGATTTTTTTTAATACAGTTTTTTAAATCATTCAAATGATTGGTTGACTTAACATATCAAAAGGCTGCTATAATTACATATATAATTATTCTCTATATATATTCCTACATTTTTGGATACATTATTGAGTCTCTACCCTAAGAAGATTATGTGACTGCGGCCTATTCCTATGTTGGAAATTATATAGCGGCCGTGTATATGTGAATATTCTTGTGGCCCTCTTTGACTCATTTCTCTAATGTATTTATAGATTAAAAAAATATTTTATTTTGGTACATGTATCTTTCATGTTGTAATATTAAAATGTCAATTATTTATGTGTGATAATATAATATTATGTTGTTGGGATTAATATTAGCTTGATATTAAGTTGAGACGATTAGTAGTAACTTGTTTTGAGATTGAGACGTAGATAATTGAAATTTGATATCATAAGCATATACACAATTTCTTATAGACTAAGGTTTTCGTGATACCTTGACTTACTAATTGTTATTTTTTTCTTTCAATTAAATTAACTTATGCTAATAGCTTTTTGACTGTTTTGTCTTTTTGGATTTGATTGTGATTCACATTTCATATTTTGGTTCTTTCCTTTCCGATTTTCTTTTTACACATCCCATGATTTGCCTCTATGATGACCGCGGACTTACCTCGTTTAATATAATACTTATTTGCATTCGATATTTATATTAAATCAAGTAATTTAACCTTATTATATGTGAAAGACATACTTTGATTTTATGGAGTATTGATTTACTATACTCCCTTCCCTTCGTCTCAAGATACTATAAACGTGCGTAATTTTTTAAATCTTGTTATTTAAAACTTGCCACATAGAATGTTAAAATTTGAAAATTTACTAAAAACAATCCTTATTAAGTAAATTTTTGAGACTTTTTTCATAAATTAAAATAAGTGATATTTTTAAAGATCTAGAGAATTGTTGGGATAATTTTTCATATTTACCCTTCATTTTAACGAGGTTCTTATCTACTTTACATTTTCTAAGAGAATAGTTTAGGAATAATTAAAAGGATAATAGTGAAAAGTAACCTATTTTTGTCCTTAAATATTTTTCTTTAAGAGATCATTTGATAGCTAGTTAGAGTTATACAAGTATTAGTAATTTAAGAATTAGTCATGAGTAAATCTGAGATTGCTTTATGCATCTATTATTTATTTCACCTTCTATCATGCATAAAAAAAATACATAAATTTCTTCATAATTTATACATGTATTAATTATGTAGGTTTCTAAATTACAAATTAAACACCATATTAAGTTTATACATAACAACAATTAACTTATGGATTAGAGGAAATATAAAAAGAGAGACCTTTCTTTCTCTTTTTTTGAAACGTATGGAATATAACATAAGATGCATATAAATTTGTCATTTAGCTATATATTTTTATAGGGAAATGTAGCCAACCCAAAGTATTTTGTAAGTAGCGGGACACAAAAGTCCGACAATACAACATAGTTTCCTCGGACTCATTCACAAGACTAGTGTGAACGTAAAAAAAAAAAAAAAAAACTCCTCGTAAACTTGCATTTTAGTTACCCACAGAATTGAACTACTAAGTAGTATTTTGTTTCATTAATTAGTTGTGGATGGTCGTATTTTCTGGTATTTGGTACTATGTGTAAATGCTTTGAATGAATCTGAACTAACTTCCAATTATGTACAACTGTATCCTCTTCATTTTCTTATAGACACGTATAAAAATGGGAAATACTAAAATAGCCAGCTTGTTCTTCTTTGTCTATTTCTTTAGTTTTTTGTAGTCAGACGTACTTATCCTCTAAAACATTTTTTTCTGGAAAAGAAAAAATGAGCTAAGCATTTTTTTTATTCTTTGTTTTTGTTTACTATACATGCCAGTTTTCATTCATTAAAAGCAAGAAAAAATGGGTGATGATTTTTTATGAGCATTAGTTTGAATTATGTTATAAACATTGGATTAGGAGCAAATATGAGACAATTTTGCTTATATTGGAAATTATGTTCACATTATTAAGTAGTGGTTGTAATGTTTTGTAGGGGTGTTAAATGGACTGATTAGGTTGAATTAATTTGAGCAGGTTAAAATGAGTTGAGTTGATAAATAGATTGGGCTGAAATTAACACAAAAGCTATTAATTAGGTTGAAATTGGTTGGGCTGCTAAAACTGGATTGGGTCATGATTCGCCAATTTTATTGAATGGTCCACTTTCCTCCTACTAGAACCCTAACTCGGAATTCAACTCCATTTTAGGCCCCTTGACCTAGGACTTGATCTTGACTCGAGACTCGAGCTGTCACTTGACAACCGAATCAACCCTAACCCGAGACCTAATCCCTGATCCTGATCGGGGACTTGATTTCGATTTGAGATCTAATCCTAACTTGGGATTCGAGGCTCAAATTTACCCTAAATTCAAGACTTGATCCTTGACTCGGGACCTAATCTCCAACCCTTTTTAGGGACTCGAGTCGAGACCCATCCTGACCCAATGCCAGCAATTGAACCTAACACAGGACTCGAGATCCAACCTTGTCCCAAAATTTGAGATTCGATCCTGACTCTAACGTGAGATATAAGCCCTAATTCGGACATGAGATTTGAGATCCGAGTCTCGATCCATAGAAAAAATCAAAGTAAATCTCAAGTAGTAAATTAAAATTAAAGTAAATCTTAAATATTAATATGAGTTGTGGATTGGAGAGACAATCATTCTTTATGATATTGACTTGGGATCATGGAGGATGATTTTTAATTTTTCAATGAAACTTTTTAGTCCTCCATGATACCATCACATTATATCTATATACTGATATGATATGGTGAAGGATTGATTCAATCATTCAATAAGACACTTATCATTCCTTCATGATACCATTACAATATATACCAACATAATAGCATAGTATTATGGATGACAACTTTCAGTTATTAAATGAGACATTCCTCAGTCTTCATGATATTATCATAGTATATCTATATACTAATATGATATCTTTGAGGACTACTTTAATCAATCAACGAGACACTCTTCGGTCCTTCATGATACCAACACATTATATGTACAATTACATTATATCATAGACGACTACTTTAGTCCTTCAATGAGATATTTTTCAGTCATCTATGATAACATCATAATATATATCATATACTGAGATGATATCATGAATGACTACTTTCAGTAACCACTGAATGTAAACACACAACAACTAATAATAAAAGTATGTTTCCATTAACTTAGATTTTAATATATATAAGCTAGTAACTTTAGTTATTTATGATATTCACATGATATATATCATACATTGACATGATATCATAAATATTGATTTATTTTTCAAAAAATTATATTTTCTATTAAAGAAAAAAGAGTTCAGTCGTATATTATCAATCTAGTATATTTTTATACTGACAGAGTATCATATCTGACTAATTTATATGTGTGATCATGTTGATATCATGCTCTTGCACAAAAAAGAAGGATGTGCAAGCCTGTACTTAGTTTAGACCGAATAAATATTGAGAAAATAAGTAAGAGAGGATAAATCACGGTAATTAATTTACTTTTATGGGATAGTTTATATAATTTCCTTATTGAAAATCACTTTAAAAATGAGTTATGTTGGATTAGATTAACATTAGGCCAATATAAAATTATCTTACACCAAATCCATAAAAGTTTAGGCAAATTAAGTAGGCCATCAGTTTTTGGGCCATAAAACCCCCCAAACCCCAATATTTTGTTGGAAAAATCACTTACGTGTACACTTTTAAAAAAATATTTACGATATTTGCCAACATTATTCTTTTAATCATATGTAACAATTTGACTGAATGACAACACGTTTTGCTAAGTTTAAAGGAACAAAATTGTTTAAGTAAGTATTGCTAAAAGTTGACAAAAATGGTAATAAATTAAAAGTATACTTAAAAGTGATAATTATTAAATAAAAGGCATTCACTTATGTAATTTTTCCTATTTTTTTTGTATACTGTGGAAGTTTTTTTTGACCCTTTCCTCAAAAAATAAAAAGGAAAAGAAGAAGAAAACTATTAACTGTATTCTGAGCTGTAACAATTTCTTTTGGACACCTTAGCTTCAGAACAAAATAAACACATAAGCAAGCACTTGTATAAACTAGACACACAAATTAAAGATGATCATCTTGAAATAAATCTGAAAAAAATAATAATTAAAGAAGAAAAAAAAGATAGAAATATGATCAAATGTTACACTTGACATGTATCATAAAGTTATCCATGTAAGCAGCCACGTATCCTATAACAATTCCAATATTTAGGCCAAACTTCCAGCTTCACTCACCTATAAATACCCTCTTTATCTCTCTCAGTCCATTTTCATTTCAAAACAAAATTTCCTTTCTCAATTCTCATTTTTCAATATTTTCCTCTCTTTTTGGACAATGTCAACAACCTCCAAGAAGTTGATCCCAGCTACATCCCGCAAGGGATGTATGCGTGGTAAAGGTGGCCCCGAGAATGCAAGTTGCACGTACAAAGGTGTACGGCAACGCACCTGGGGCAAATGGGTAGCCGAGATCCGCGAACCCAATCGCGGAGCTCGGCTTTGGCTCGGCACCTTTGATAATTCTTATGACGCTGCTGTCGTCTATGACGCTGCAGCCCTTAAGCTTTATGGTGCCGAAGCCAAACTCAATTTGCCCCATCTGTACAGCATTCCGGCCCAGGATCAGTCCCAGGCCCAGTCCCAAATCCAAAACTCTAGGCCCATTACTATCATGAGCCCATCTCTAGCTCCCGTTTCAGCTACTGCTCCAGCTTCAGTTCCTGCTCCGCCTGTACCTTCCGTTTATAATGTGGCTTCGCCATCAACTTGGAGCGTAGGAACTGATTCTTCGCTTTATTTCAACGATCATGATTTCGGTATCAGCAATTTTTCTGCTAATGATATTCCATCTGCATTTAATTTAATCGACATTAATAAAACAGCTGATGATCATCCTGACGAATTCGTTGTAAAAAACGATAATGCTACTAACAATAATCAAAGCAGTCAAGGACTTGGTGGAGAAATGTTTAGGGATTTAAACATGAATTTACCAGAAATTGATGATTCATCAATTTGGGAAGAAGCTAAGGCAACAACTTCATTTCAAGAAGCCGTGAATGATCCAGGAATAGGTGGATACAACTTGGATGATGGCCTTAATTTTCCTCCATGGTGTGGTTAAATTATTATTATATGATGTGTATTTATATATATATATGGTAAAAAAAAATGCATGCATTATATATGTATACTTGTAAAGGTATTAGAGCATGCAAGTGGATAAGGCATGTTGAAGTTTATGTATATAGAAAGAAGCTACTACTAAAAGTGTGTAAGTCATTAATATGACGTGTAATATAGTTAGTGTGTTGAGAAGCAGTATATATGTATATGGACTGTAAAAATGTTCAACTTGTATTTAAGTTACTGTTTAAGAAAAAAAAAATATATAATATAGATATATGTAAATATTTTGTATAAATCTACAAGTTTAGTAAGAGTAGTTTTCTATGGTGTTGTTGTGGTTGTATGTTTCTTGGAGTTTTTTTTTTTTCTGACTTTTGATTGAGTTCAAGTGTTTAGAATAATCGATATTTATATTGTGCTATAAAATTTATATTAGTATTTTTTTTTTTTAATATACAAGTCATATTCTCACTCTTTTTTGTGTTATTAGGAAATCAATATAAAATCTTTTAAAATATATCACGTGAAAGTTATCACCATAAAGTAAATTAAAAAAACAATCATTTGCTATATATATATATGCTTTCTTTACTAAAATATAGGAGTATATATATAGAAGAAGATAGTCAATTAATTAAATAATTAGGTGGGTGCTCAATCTTTACAATAATATTTAATACCTCATCTTAATGTGAAATATGTATTGGACATACATAACGTATGAAAATACGTAAAGTTATGAATGTCTAATTTATATTTTGTCCTTATCAAAAAGAGTGAAGTTTCGTGCAAAACAAGAATGCACTAGCTATCCAGTTTTAGCATATTTTTGGCGTATTATTTTTGTCCTCTTTAGACACCTCATCTCTACCTCCTCCGATCATCTCCCTCATTCTTCTGATCAGACCACCACATCGTCGCTGCCATTGCCACCACCACTTCCTTCTTCTTGAGACTCAATCATACACCACCTCCTTTTTCAGATTTGACTATCATTGCCTTCTTTTTTACATTCGATCATCACCACCACCTTCTTCTTCGTTTCTGACTAAATCATCATAGTCGTTGCCACAACACGACTTCATTTCTTTTCAGATTCGACCACAACCATCATCATCCTCTTTTTTTAGATTAATTTCATCCGTCTGTCGATAAAAAGTAGTGTGTGTTTTGATCTGGGGCATTCTTTTGTGGAGATCAAAGTAGATTGCTTTTTTTTTTTGGTGTCTCAATGACTTTTTCTTTTATTGAATCATTGTTATTATCAGAGGCGTATCCAGGATTTTGAGATGATGGGTGCACTATTATAAGAAGGTTGATCTATGATATATATTAGATCGGTTCGACGTTTAGATTTTTCCTACTGAAAATCGTTAAAATTTTAAAATTATAGGTCTAAAATTAATTATAATATATATATGTTGAATTAATTAAAATGCAACAAGTGCTACCAATTACCACTTAGAGAAGTGTTATCTAATTTTAGAAAGAAAAATAAAATTCAAATTTCTAACCTCGCGGAGAGAGGTGCACCCAGTCATAATCACATTATGTGATACTATGAGTGAGTTCACACATCTATATTTCAATATTTTTTAAAAATATAGCACTATTATATATGATATCGGGAGGGGATCATGGGTTCACGTGAACCCGGTGACCCCCTTAGATACGCGTCTGGTTGTTATCGCCACCACCTCCTCCTACCACAATAACTTCGTCCTAGCTCCTAATCCTCGATCTCTCTTTAGATCCGTCCGCCACCACCATTTTCTTCTTCTCCTTCTTCAGATCCGGCCATCACCACCACTCCCGTCTTCCTTTTTTTTTTTTTTTTTTTTTTAAATCATGATCGCCATTGTTATTGCTGTTGTCACTAGGTGATTTTGGAACTATAAATTACTTAAAGTAAAACAAATCAATTTCAGAAAAATTATATTTGGAAGTGTTAGAGATCGTCAAATTTACTCCGATATATTATTAAAATTAATTTCACTCTCCACATGTATTTTTCTAAAGAATTACTGTTTTTTTTTAAATACTATTACATTTTACTTTACTCACTTGAAATTAATAAATAAATAATTAACACTCTATGAGATTGTGTTAGTTAATTGATTTAAGACTACTGCTGATTAAATCAAAATATTTTTCTTTCCTAAATATCTCTTGCGATTAATTAATATTTCTATTCTTCACTGAATTTGATTAGCACAATTTAGGAAATATTCATTTTTTTCGATTCTATTTCTTTTGAATCAAATCTCCTCAATAGTTTAACATCTCAATTGGACTATTTTTATTTTATTGTACTGATATTATCTTTTCAAACACTTATGGGTTTAATCTTGGGACTATGGCTCACCTATTCAGTATTTTACTCTTTGCATTGGAGACAATTCATTTCTGATGAGAAATAATCTTATATGTATTGAATCCTTTTGCATAACATGTGTTATTTTCATAAATAACTGAACATCTTGCTTTTCATATTTCCCTAACAAATTACTAATGTAGAATAGTATGATAATGTCATTGTTAGTTTACTGATCTACATTCTAAGTTGTAACTGATCTACATTTTAATTTTCATTAGTAATAACATTATTGTTAGCTAACACATAATTAAAATCATTTCTATGAATAAATAGATAAGTGTGACAATAATAATAATTGAAGAAAAGCTACTATTCCATAACAATATGGAGATGTAGTTTTAGGTGAAGCATACATTAAAACTGAGATAGTATTATAAATATATATCAAATTTTATCAACTATACTAACGGAAAGAAATTACTCAATTATACAGAAAAAATAAAAACAAATAAAGAAATTAAAAAATAAATTGTCATACAATTTTTTTTTTATATGCGACTATGGACTCCTTGATCAATTTTAAATCTTGTTATATTTTCACATGTTGATGTTTCCTTGTTGCAAGTGTGAAGACAATAAATGCAACAATCGTTTTGTATTCATTTTCTTGTTTTTTAACCTTTTTTTTTTGTTCGAACACTTTTCTTCCTGTAAGAGCTATTAGATATGATGTGAGAATATGAATAATTATTCATGTTTTTTTTTTAAAAAAATACTATAATTTATTTTTATATAAAATTACATGAATAATTTATGTCCTATCGCTAGAAATTGATAACTCCACATTTTTCGTCAATGACAATATAAGTTAAGCTTTTAGCTTTTTACGAGCTGAAAAAAGTAAAAATCACATGCTTTTATACGTTACTAATTGTCTTTAATGTGGATATACAAAATTAAATATATTTCCTAGAAAAATGTGGTATAAAAAATTACTATTCTTAAAATTGAATCAGACAATCATAAAGCACGTAACTTGCACAGTTGCACATACGCTACAAATAATTTTATGGTTATGTTTAAAAATAAAATATCATAATATTTCACACCTTACTTTTGAATGAAACATTTATTGCACATATATCATTGCATACACGTATTAAACACAATTTCATTATGTGTGAAACCATGTGATGCTCACTTCTTTTCAATTCATAAATGTCTAACTTATATTTTGTCCTTATTGAAAGAGTGAAGTTACATGCAAAAATAAATAAAAATTAAACGATTATATATCACTTTTAGCCCATTTTTAATTTATTATTCTGTCTTAGCCACCTCGGCTCAAGCCCTTTTCTTACGATTTACGATGATTCATCCCTTGTTCGAGCCTCCTCCGATTGTCCTCCTCATTCTTCTGATTGGATCATCTTCTTTTTTTAAAAATTAATTATGATCCATAGGTCATTTCTATATAGATTGAGATTTCAAAAGTCTACAAAAGTAAATAAACAAAAAAGGCCCAACGAGCAAATGAAAAAGAGACTAAAATTAAAAAGAGGAATTTTTACATGTAGCCACTCAAAAATAGCCTAATTACTCTCCATAGCTATAGTTTGATAATTACAATTTGTAGCTACATGTTATAGGGAGGAGAGAGGCGAGTGATACTGGGAGAGAGAGGAGATAGGCGAGCGAGAGAGGGCAAAGAGTGGGAGAGAGGTGAATTGTATATGTATATAGATTAGATAATTGTATATTATACATATGTATTTGTATATATATCAAGTGAGATTGGGAGAGGGAGGAGAGATGTATATTATACATATGCATTTGTATATATGACAAGCGAGATTGGGAGAGGAAGGAGAAAGGCGAGCGAGATTGGGACATTTGTATATATGGCAAGCGAGATTGGGAGAGGGAGGAGAGATGCGAGCGAGAGAGGGCAGAGAGTGGGAGAGAGGTGAATTGTATATGTATATCGGTTAGATGATTGTATATTATACATATGTATTTGTATATTCTGGCGAATTATACATATACAAACGTGGCTAATTATACAAACTCGAAGTCAGCCCACGTAATTAATGTATAATGTTAGTCACGAGTGGTAATTATAACAAAGTATAGCTATGATAAGTAATTAAGTAGTATAAGTTTGCTTAACCGCGTAATTTTTCCAATTAAGAATAAATGGCTAGTCCAATCCGGCCCAATTGGAGTACTCTTTTAGATGGGCTTATGTTGTCCTCTTTGACTAAGGAAAATTCTTAATTTGGTTAAATATCTGAGTTAGAGGCTTTTTATTGACTTCAAAAATCTGTAACAAAATGGCCCTACGAGCCCAAAAGAAAAACTTCCCCTCCTCTTTATTTCTTCTGACTTCTCTTTCTCCTTTTGAAATGGTTACCAAAGTGGTTTCAATAGAGGTGTCTCATCTTATATATATATATAAAAGTATCAAAACTTACTATTTCCAAAATTGAATCACTCAGAAATGAATCATGATTTATCATTAGGCACGTAACTTGCACAGCAGCTGCGATTGCTTGAAAAATATCAGTTGAATCATCAGGCGAGATGAAAGGAAAGAGTGTATCTGCGCCAGTCGATGATCGGATATGCAATCTTCCAGCTTCAGGAGCTTGACCAGGATTCGAGGATGCTCCTTGGCTCTTTTACTTCTTTCAAAGATCATATCGAATCGCTCTTTCATACTCCTCATAGGTCAGCCCTGGTACATTACAATTTTTTTATTATGAATGTTACATCCAAAAAATATCATAATATTTTACACCTCATTTTTGTGTGAAACATATTGGACAGATATATCATGGCATAAACATATTACATAATAAAGAGTACAGTTTTATTATGTGTGAAACATGTATACTCTCTTTTTTTCAATTTATAAATGTCTTACTTATATTTTATCTTTTCCAAAAAAATGAAGTTCCGTGCAAAACAAAAATTCAAGAACTATCACTTTCTCAAATAATATATGTCATTGCGTACTTTTCATTTAAGGGTTAAAGATAACATTTTTCTTATCCACTTCTTGTGTTAGTGATTCACTATTTGCAATTAACTTAAGCGAAATATTCAAATAACTAGCAATAACTTATATACTTTAATTTATGTTTTATAACTAAACTGTCTTTACAATATGTAATATCTAATTAAAGATTATCATTTTTGGATATATATTTTCTAAGAAGTAAATTGAAATAATGCACGTGCTACTCGCGTGTCAACATTAAAAAAAATTGAATTTACACTATATTATGTGTTTTCACACATCACCAACTGTATTCAATGTGGGCGCACACAATATGATATCTACTCCGTCCGTCCCAATTTATATAATCACGGTCCACGGAGGCTGCTTTGGCTAGGCACCTTTGATTATTCTTATTCTGCTGGTGTGGCCTATGTTCTTGCCCTAGTACACCTACCATACTCATACTTACTACGAATGTGTTCATCAGATATCTAACTTAAAAATCTTCTGTTTAGACCGGCAATGATAAAGAAGGAGATTTATGGATAATGAGATATAGAAGTTAGATGCGACGATTAGCTGAGTGAAAACAGCCAGACAAGTCAGTTGTCATTAATATGATATGCAAAATTTAATATTTTTTTTTAAAAAAAAGTGTAAAAAATAACTATTTCCAAAATTGAATCACAACTGCATCATGATTCATCATTAGGCACGTAACTTGCACGTACATTACCAATATTTTATTATGAATGTTACATCCAAAAATATCAAATATTTTACACCTTATTTTTGTGTGACCACTCAATTAGGTAACAATCTTTTTTGACACCTCATTTTTTATGTGAAACATGTTGAAGATTACCCATGGTTATCCGCATTAAGCTTCAGATCGGGTTACGTCTTGGCTTGTAGATCTGCATTGGAAGAACGACTTTATCCATAACAACACCCAAGTCTAGACCTCATAGATTACCGATTTCAGTATCATGAGGATGAGATTCAAGTCCGTGAAAGTGTGTGCGTCTTCAAAATACAAAGATGATTAAACAAAACATTTTGTCTATAATTGTAGCATAAAGTACAATATTTTCAGTATTCTACAAGTCCAGATTTACACATATGATCACTCCCATATATAGTGTAAATGACAAGCTTCATTTTTTGCATACTTTCCAAGAGTAAATTAACATTTGAGTAGCCTTCTATAAAATTACGTCGAAAACATCTATAATACTGCTAACAAGACGATTTTCAGTAACGCGATAAAGGGACTATCTCATTTCATGAAATAAGCTACAGAGGATTCCTCCAATTTCCAGTATCTGTTAAGAAGCCATAAAGAGTCTGCTTCAATAGCCAATCCATCATGGTTACGATGCCAGCCAAAATAGGCATGAGTTCTGTTCTTGATATCCAGTATCCCGTGCCCAATGCTTGCTTCTCGATAGGCAGAATACCTTGGTTGTGGTTGTGTCATCCTGCAACAAATGAAGCCAGACATTATTTTTTTTTTGAAACCGACTAAAAAGGAAAGTAAGACAAGCAAATTGAAACGATGAAAGTATACTCTGTAGCTAATCCCTCTTGATTCCCTCCATCTCCAATAGTAATATACACCGGGGCAGACTCATCCTTAACTGGACTGCATTTCGCATTTATGATGTTGTAGGCAACGTTTGATACACGCTCCTAAGATGCAGATAACAACATACATAAATTAGATTGAAAGATTAAAGCTGTTAAATTTTAGGCTGTAACTACATATATGGTAAGCACGGATACTTACTGATCATTCATAGGCATGAACGTGACCAGCAAAGACAACGTCCACCTTGTACTTCACAAACCATGGTTCATATATAACTCGCATTGTTTCCCCTTCCATATAGTGATGTACATAACTACTGTACATTGGACAATGCATGAGTACAGTGAGCCATGGTGTCTCACTCCTGTTAACTTTAGGTAACTCGTTCATTAACCATTTCCACTGAGGAGTGTATTTACCTAGTAAAAAAAGACATACAAAGAAACTAAACTTATAGCACGACGATATTTTACAACTTTTTAAACAGATGCTAACTTCTTACCAAAAGCTGAGTAAGAAGACATGACGATAATATAGGCTGAAGCTCTCTTTATAGAGTACCAAAGTGGAGAAGTACTTTGTGATTCTCTGTAAGGCGTAGAAAATCGATGCTTGTAAGGTACAAAAGGCTTAGATTCACCCTGCAAGAAATTGACTATGCTGAATAGGAATAACTATAGCACTATCAAGCTACTACCAGGAGCAACAAATGTAAAAGATAAGCTAGTTATCACTGTTAAAAACCGTCATCTTCCAGAATAGTTACGAATAGGATGCTTACAATTTCAGGAACAAAATCAAGTTCATGATTTCCGGCAGTCCAAATCCAAGGTTGATATGCTGCACTTCTCTCGATAAATCTCCCCCATGTATCCCATCGTATGTTGTCATGAAACGGATAATTATCAGCATAAGAGAGGTCTCCAACGAAGAGTAATGTCTGGCCTTTTAGAGGGCTCAACTCGTAATGAGTCAGTGTGCTATTTGAGTCGTATGTCTGACCAAGATCCCCTGTTCGATAAACAGAACGAGTCGAAAAAGTCTATAACTAATGTAATTAGTCCAAGCTACATGCTCTTAAAGAAAGATATATAAACATCATCGTCTCGAGGGACCTTAAGACCGGGAAAAAAAAAGTGAGCAGTACTTTAGACATTACCAATTAGACCAAATGTATAAGGAACATCAGGTCCAGGTTTTGGAGGAGTTACAAACCAAAACTGTCTAGTTGTATTTCCTAACCCCACTTCATAGTAGTACTTTGTATCAAACTGCAACAAGATCATCAAAATATTGTTTTCTTAAGCATTTCTAATTGTTCAATACAAACATTACGTGCCCAAATGAAATTACATTGTATGTACCTCCAGATCCTTGATGGTACAGTGATGAATATATCCAGACGTGTAATTATAATACTTGTAGCTAACAACAAAACCATCCGCGAAGCTCTTAACATTACTATTTTCAACCCAATAGAGGACTGCATTTGAGCCAGGTTCATCAGTTGTAGTCCAAGAAACAATCACACCGTTTCCTTCATGATCACCTTGTGTTATGTAAACCTTCAACATTCATTTGACGGGATGAGCTAAACCAAAATACACAAGGTGGCACCATAGAAAAGTAACATCAAGTACTACATAATTTCACAAAGGGTGTCCAGAAATAGCACAATAAAAGCTCTTTTCAAAAAGTAAAACTACTGAGATTTGAACACACAAGCACTACCTCATTCTAAGGAGGTGAAACCACTAGGCTACAATAGTTTGTTGTTTTAAGGGTGTCCAAAATATGTTATTTAATCATTTCGTGTATCATTTTACTTGTATATGCAACATCTTTTTCCGACGAAGGGTGTCCATGTGGCTACGCCACTGCGTGTGGATGCTAAACACAACAAAGCTGTGCTGAATTAGAATCAACTAATAGAGACATCTATATGAAATTCTGCTCCAAAATGCCAACAATATTAGCAATGAGAGAAATACACTCCTAAATTCTCATCAAGTTTAGGGTGTTTTCAGCACTCCTCTCTGCTTTTTATTAAACCCCATCTTGCTACGAGAGTTTGAAACCATTTGTTATGCCATGTGGTAGATCAGAGTGTAGCTAAGGGGATGAAACTCATAATTTGCGCCAAGTTCAAGGTGTTTTCAATACTTAAAAAGACAGAAATATATAAATTAGAACCAATGAATCAATCAATTACACCTCAATTCCAGATGAATTAGAACTCTTTAAAATCAACTTAAACCCTGGATTATATTTTGCTACGAAATTAAACTCAAAAATTAATAAAATAAAAATCAGAAAAAACCTGTTGGGGAGCATTGTAACCAGTTGGCACTCGAAATACATCACTGTTCAATGACATATCCACATTAGAATTATAATTTCTTACATAATCACTGCTAATTCCACCATAACACAACTCAATTTTGGTCCTCAAAACTAAGCCTATAAGTAAACACACAAATCCAGAATAAACCTCTTCAATAACCATTTCTTTGATTTGTATATATTCAAAAAAAATAAAAATTGTTCGTTTTTTTTTGGGGGGGTCAAACAAAGATTTTATTTATAGCACATTAAGGTACCATTACTAGAAAGAGCAAAAATAAAAATTGTTCGGTTTGATTTGTTATGTTTATGGTGTTTAATTGAAAGGGGCTCCACGTATAGGCAAAAGTGTCAACACTAATTTATTTTACATAGTGATTGATGTATATATCTGTATGATGTAAGGACCTGGAAAGAATATTCATTATTCCTCTGGAATAATGATTTATTTCATTATTAGTACAAATAATTTGATAAAATAATCTCGAGACATCAAATTAGACACGAGATAACGTTAATCACAAATATTAATTCTGACTAAAGATAGTTATTTTGGTGTGTCAAACAATTTCATTTATTTGGATTTTTAAATTATTCTAGTTATATAAAGTGATTTTTTTATAATAATGTATAATGTAAATTTTATATTATCAACCAAGAAAAAAATTATATCTGATTTTGAGATGTAAATTACAGTTTAATCCTTTCTTTGTTCTTATTCTTGTGCGCTAAAATACCAAAATGAATTTAACCCAATTATCTCAATGGCCTTGGTATTCACTTTCGAACCAATTATAATCCAAACCATAGATCCAGCCCAAGCTGTTTCCCATGTGATACTTGCCCATTCAAATATGGAGAGAGTTTGGTTGTAAATTTAGGATTACTAGATAGAATACTAAAAACCGTAGAACTAGAGTCTAACTTACTTCAGAATATGTGCTCACGCTTCAAGAGATAATTCTCGTATTAAATTTCAACAAGTTAATGCATTCTAGAATGACCATATAGGTGAATGGTTTAGCTAAAAATAAGATTTGCTTTTGCTTTTACAATAGTTGTACTATATCTTTCAGATCAATTATTAATGTCAAATTTTGCAGTAAAAGACCAATTTCACCTTCACACACATTGGAAGAGAGGGAGTATATGTGTTGAAATTCCAGAGTAAGAATACTTGGCAAATGTTTTCATATATTTAAAATAAAGTTGCAGTTCATGTTACATTTCATTTCAACTCTTATTTCTCATTCCGGTCGACTAATGCTGGAAAAAATATGCCAAGTAAAATCTGAGTGCATATTTCTCATACCGGATCGACAAATGCTTTCGATAAAATGATCTGCCAAAGTTTCTCATCTACTCGTGGTACTCTCCTTACTTACACGGCTCACAACCACCATTTTACCTCAACAGCACTTCCAGAGCTGTGTGTGTAAGCAACAGAAAAGAAAACAGGATCTCATATTTCTCGTCATCAAGTACACTACTGAATCTTTTCTTGACACATTTGGAACAAACCTGTCCTTCATGATTTATTTTGCAGTTATCTTTTTGCAATATTTGACCTATCCATGACTAAAAATCTGAATGATACAGACAAACCAAGCTTGAATGTGTTACGGGAGAACGACAAAGGGGACATTCAGGCTTTTCATTGCACCACTCCATTATGCAGTTCCTACAAATAGTGCAAATCAAACAAAAAGGTAAGAGCATTATGTCTTTTTTCCTCTTCTTTCTTTCTGGTTTTCCGGGGAATGAATTGTTAACCAAAATAATGGGCATAAAGAGAAACAGTCAGGAGTCAATACCAGCAAAATACATGACCACAAGGTGTGGCTGTTGGATGTTGGCGGCTGCTTAGGCAAAGCGTGCATTTGCTTGGACTGTTTCCTTGAGACTGAAACAGCATTAAGAGTAATTTGTTCAAATAATTAAATTTAAGCAAAGGATGTTTATCACTTCTCTCTAGGTCAAATAACCTAAATGAATTACGTAGAACACTTAACTCTTGAAAGTAAAACAAAATATACCTCTGAAGTTGATGTGGATTCAGCAACCAATCCATACTTCTCAGTTTCGGCAGTTATTAGATTGCCTTCCTCATTTAAAACAGGTAAACCTCGGCCTAAAGATACACAGAAAAAATTACAGCCAACAATTGAAAAAGATTGACCTACGATAGACCGGAAGAAAGGAAAAATTAACAGAGAGAGACCAAAATGTTGATCTACTAGTGCATAGCTACAGACCGAGAAAAGGTACATGACTGCAAAGACACAAAAGTAACCTTGAAGACCAAAACCAAATTTTGTGACTTCATGAAGCATAATTACTCTTTCTGCCATGATCGCATCTTCCAAATCATAGAAAACTGCATTTTGAAATTAAACTCCTTCTCTCCTCTATTGGTGTCAAGCCTCAGTCACACACTCACACCCTTGGAGCATATGATGGAAGTCCATAATGGGTACAACTATTCTTTTTCTTCAAACAATAAAATATTTTGTACTTTGGGGTGACAAACATAAATAAACATTTAGCGCATGATACTCAGAGAAAGTCCTGAGCATAAGTATATGCAAAAAAGTTTCACCTGCAGAAGTTCGATAGGTTCCAAAGGGTGCTTGTTGAGCAGAAGTTGAAACGGATGATAAACTACTACGTCTCAGACCTTCAGCAGCAAGAATACATAATTGAATTAGAAGGAAGACCCCCAGTATTTGATATCTGCACGACAAGAACAGTTTGAGCAGCCAATAATGTCCAACTGGGATCTTTATGAAGACAAGGAGCCAAAAAATCACTATTTCAGAAATGACTATGTGCCAGACATAGAATCATCCACTACTGTGAAGTTTGATACAGAAAACGTTTTAAACAGTACATGAAAGTGAAATATCTGACTACCCACATCCCAAGGCACATAGAGTAGAAGACACGTCCAATGCGCAATATTTTTGGCAAAGCTAAAGAGTCTTTCCTTTTGAAGACCAGTACTCCCAATATTTCCTTTAAAATACCAGAGAAAAAGCATTAAAAAAATTATTTAAAAAAACAAGAAGCAGCTGGCAGAAAACTAATAAGCACTGATACAAAAATATTTTGTCCCAAGGTCAATGAGGGACGTCATCTTTGTCAAATGAAAAGACCATTTTTGTGCAACTTTCTCCTTCACAAAGAAATGAACACAAAAGAAGATTATATAGCCAGCAATCTACCAAATTTTGTCAGAGGGACAAGAAGTCATTTTTCAAAGAGCAGATATCTGATGCGAAGAGTTACAGACCATACAACTATTTCTGCAACAGAAGCTTGAAGCAATTTACCTAGGTCGCTGGTTCATAGGTTTTCCAATGAACACATAGTGTATGCCCGCAGCACGTTTTGATATATGATAATAAAGTCCTGACACACAGAATTTACTGACTTTTAGCATGTGTTTCAGAAACTAGCAGCACTTAATTGGTTTATTGAGTGGCAAATAAAGTCACCTTCAAAATAAAAGAACATGAGATTGGTCCGGATAACCAATTGCAAGATCTCACGAGCAAGGGGAAGCATCTGCAAGAATCAGCAAGAATGTATGTTGTTTTACAAAAAATGGAAGTGAAAGATGATGGAGAGTTCACCAAATGTGCACTACATACTTTTCAAGGTACTTCCCAATTATCTCTACATGTCAACTATGTCTTGGCCACTTTGGCAAGCTACACCAAAATAAAGGAGTTGAACATGACAGTCAGCAGCTTTGGCAGCTCCAAGGTTAGCCATCAGTAAATAGGGTTTTGTCATGCCACAAGACATTCTACTAGGGTGGAAGTAATTCTAAACCTTTGTCCTAGGTATATGGAATATCACAAATATTAGCTTGCAGTAATGCTCCACGAGGACCTCTGGACTTGACAATTGGTGAGTGCACAAGATCCAGAGAGTTAAACACCAGCCAAAAGTCTAAAAAGTGTTGCAGGAAATCCGGGGAGTCGTAGATGCTTCATAAGGTTCAAGAGAATGTCCAAATTGCAGTATAATTTTAAAAAAACAGATTTCCAACTCAGAAGAAATCCAGCTTAAGATTTAACTGAAGCAACTTTATCCATTGAGTTTTGTGGATAACATCTATGACAAAGAGTTATATATACAAGTGAGAGAGAAACACATAATTTAATGCCCAGGCTTCGGCAATCTGTGATAACAAAAGCTTATGAAGAAAGGGGTGTACCGAAGGCCACCTTCGAATTGTATACAACCAGAAATCCCTTATCTTGGCTTTCAATCTTGAAAGAGCTGAAATTGATGGAGCGGATGTTGAAGATGAGTGTATCTCAAAAGTAGGTGACGCCTCAGCTTCGTTGCTTGAAGTAGGATCATCCCCAAATGCATAATCCGCCATTGAATCAGCCAGGGTGATGTCATGGGAAGCTGCTCTAGAACTGAAAAATAATAAATCATAAATAAAAGGCAATTAATATTGGTGGTTTGCAAAACCATACAATAATAAATAATTGTTCCAAGGAAAAGTAAGAGGTGTGGATATCTTTATATGAAGTCTCCGAGAAATGTAGATGAACCTGACTCTTTCTGCAATATATGGAACAGCTGACTGATAGAAAATAAAAAGAGCACGTCTTGCAGGTGTTGGGGAAAGTCCATATGGTCCTGCAACCTGTAATACCAAATTGTGATTCGATCATAGATACTTTTGCACAGAAGAACAACAAAATTTGCTGATGCAGTAAATCAAATGGTAAAAATCATATAATTTAGAAATGTAGCCCTGTTTTTGAATTCTTTGTATAAAATATTTTAGACCAAGACTTGTTACTTATCAGAAAGAAAGAATGTTCTAGTCTAGCACACCATAAAATTTCTAGTTTGTGTTGAGTTAAATTCAGCAACATAAACTAAAGGGGAGAGAGTAGTGAACATGAGTAAAGACAAAATCCACAACAGGAGAAAAGCCAAACGGCTCAAGACACTTAGACACGATGTAGAAACAGCAAAACATAAATTCATTCAACCTGAGTGATATCACAGTATTCTTCTCCTAATGTTTGCTTCCCTGCACCCGTTGTCAGCATATAATAGAGCATCTGCCCTAAGAGTTTTGCCTGAAATGAAAAATGCACCAACTCTAGTATTAGGAAGTAATGACTATCCTTGCAGTATAGATTCTAGGTTAACAACTTATAAAATTAGAACTGTTAGGCTTCACAAGTAAGACCTGCGGGCTATCTCATGTCATTTTGGCTCCACAAAAGAAAAGGAAAGGGTAAAAGAGGAGAGAACTGATACAATTAGTTTTGAGGTCAGGCATGGTTGGAAGAGAAAAACATAATTCTTCTTTCCCATCTAATTTCTACAGCAAAGAGTAGAATTATGAACAACCACTAATTGATAACATTGTCGGTCATCTTCATGATAAGCCGTCAAGATAAGCAAGTTGCTCTTGCACTATAATATCACACTGCTCTCGTGATGCCAGGTCATTCTAATCATTTTCACTTCTTTAAATTGAAACTCCCAATATAAAAGGAGTACACAAAGTTTTCATCTGACTAATACCTACAGTCATTTTCAGATTGTCACTTATAGTTTTCATTTATTTCATGGATATCCTAAGCCATACAGAACTCCAAACTCTAACCACCAGGTCTTACCCCAGCCAAAAGAGGATCAGAAGAAAAAAAACATTCTACGAAAGCTCACAGTAAGAGATGAGGGTGATTCTTGCTGAAAAACTCCCCATTGCAGTTTTCTCAATGATTCAGATTTTTCAATACCTCAATTGGAGTAAAGTTCATTTTGATTAGTAATACATCACTTGGCAAATGGATTTTGCCATGAAGTTCATTATTCTACTAAACAGAGCAATATCTCAAGGTACATACAAGGTCCCTTATCCACTATCAACAATAACAAAAATTGAAAACAAAAAGAATCGGTTTTTCCAACTCTTAAGCAACAAAACTCAGATAAAAATTAAATATTTTTCTCATTAGTTAACAACTCATACAGAAGCAAGTAAGCTTAACAAAACGAATTACCTCATTCTGGTAAGTTACAGCGACTCTTGTACCTGAAAAACAACAATTTTAAGTTTTACGAAAGATACATAGATAGGTAGTGAAGCTAATCACAGAAAGGGTAGTAAGAGAGACCGAAGAGGTGACGAAAAGCATCACGGCAAGCTTCATAGACAAAGGAGGCATACTGGTCATCTTTCTCAGCAGCCCTCATAATCTCCGGCTGCGCCGCCAGCGGAAACCTCTTGACGCTGCTGCCGGAAGTGGAGGCGCCACCACCGTCACTGTTTCCGACATTGGTTGAAGTTCTAGAAGCTTCTCCCAATCCCATGGTTCAGAATTCAGATATGCAAATCGGTGCTCAACCCTAAAGCAGTGGCCGTAGGCCAAAAAAAATAGGGCTCTCAAAATTACAAATCCTCGAAAGAAGCAAAAATCCCCAAATTCAGTTCAGGCAAGATTTAACGAAGAACCAAAGCACTGAGAGAACACAGACAAAAGAGGAAGGAGATAACAGCATTGGAAGGACCAAAATACCCCCAAGTAGAATATAAAAAACTACTTATGCATTTATTGTTACTGTTAATTTTTTAAAAAATAGGTCAAACACATATGCAAACCCTTAAACTTGTTCCTAAATTTCATTTTGGCACTCCAACTCAACCTTGTTCCATTTTAACCCTTCAACTTCAATTTTTATGTTCCATTTTGGCACTTTTTTCCAAAGAATCAACAAAGTGGGATGTGTGCACTTCACATGTCATTATTGTGTTAAAAAATAATATATGAACATCGTTTTTTAAAAAATATATTTATTTTAGAGTTTCTGTACACTATTGTGTGAAAAAATAATCGGCGAAAGTGTGTTGATTTTTTTTAAAAAAACAATTAGTTAATTTAAATAACATCACATATATATTTTTTTCATATCTAGTCTACTTGGACTAACTCAATTATCAGCTTTCTAATTTTTCATTCAACTAACTACGAGTAAAAAAAACTCATGTCCATTGCTAATTAATAACACTACAAAAAAATGTTGAAACTCGATAGACTTCGTTGGGTTGTCATTGAATTTTTAAGAAAGAAAATCGACGTACTTTCGTCGGTTATTTTTCACTCAAAAATATAGAAAAACTCTTAAAAAGAAATTGTTACTTTTTTTATTAAAAAAAAAAAACAATGACAATCCATCAGTTTTAATTTTTTACAATAATTAACGGATGATCATTGATGTTTAAAATGCAAAATTGCAGTTGAATAACATATATAGAATAAAGAAATCATAAAATTAGTATTTTGTGCTAAATGGTACATAAAAGAAATAGAGTTGAAGGGGTAATCTTTTTATTATTTTTTTAAAAAAAATACTTTTTTTTTTGTCTTTCACTCTCTTAGAGAATGTGTGATGTACACTCTCTGCCACATCACTTAGAAGTGCCAAAATGGAACATAAAGTTTGGAGTTGAAGGGTTAAAATGGAACAAGGTTGAGTTGGAGTGTCAAAATGAAATTTAGGGACAAGTTTAAGGGTCTGCATATGTGTTTGGCAAAAAAAATAATATAATTTTGTTAGTAAGTTCTTACCGATTATTATGCACATATTTTCAAAATTTTACTATTCTTGTACTCCCTCCGTCCCATTTTATGTGAGGTACTTTGATTCGGCACGAAGTTTAAGAAAGAAAGGAAGACTTTTAAAACTTGTGATCCAAAATGAAAGATAGAAATTTGTGTGGCTGTAAATCATTTCATTAAGGGTAAAATAGATATTTTATAGTCAAATTGTTACTTAATATAGAAATGTGTCATTCTTTTTGGGACTGACTAAAAAGGAAAGTAAGTCACATAAATTGGGACAGAGGGAGTTATTAATTTCGTATGTCGATAAGTTAGCATTTCTCTATGATAGATTGAGAGGCAACTTTGTTAAGAAAAAAAATGTTAAATTTAAGTTTTTATTTCGAGTCCGCTTACACATGTCTCAAGCTGGACTGTCAAAAAAATTTATTGGCAAAGGATTTTTGAAAATTGAATAAATGAGGTGAAAAGGATGTCGAAATCAATCTTTTTTGTCACGTATCTTACATTCATTATTTGCCTTTTGATTCACAAATGGATTATAATTAATCCGAAATAGTTTGTCAAAAGTCATTCATTTCAATTGATTTTGAGAATGATTAACTATAGCTAATTGTATTGTGATGCCTTGTGTGGTAATATTATAATTGTTCTTGGTTATGCATATTTTTTAGAACTCGCCATCAAATGTGTGAAGAAATTTTTTAGATGTGGCTTGACTTGGAAAATGTCCTTAGACCCTCTTTGAATAGTTACTTTGTCTAAATTTTTCCTTTCCTAACATTTACCTTAGTCAACTCCGTTGAGCTTTAACCTATTCATTGGAAATCATGTAGCACCTTCTTTAATCCATTTTCCTAACACCCCCCACCCCCCAAATTGTTAGTCATGAAAATGTACGTTAAAAGCCTAAGTTTGAGAGTGTGCGCATCAAATAATGACATAGGAATGAATTTCAATGTGTTAGGTCACCATATGCTTCAATCAAAAGTGTTTAGTTGAGTCTATGGATAAAAGAACAAAAAAATTGGGCTTCAGAGAAAATGAGTCTTTTGAAGACAATGAACAATTAATAGGACGACAGAAAGAGTAATACCTTTGCAAATAATCAAAACATTTTTTTATTAAAGAATTTAATCGAATCTTATATCAACTTATATTGTTTGTTTTGAATGGATATGACAATAAAACGAACAAATTCATAACCCAAACAACAATGTAAGACTATAATTAATGGGGTAAAAACACAAAGTGAATATGTATAAGGAATTTTATACCAATTTCTTAAAAGGTGTGACTTGTAAATTAGAAACTAAAAATTTCAAGAATAATTATATCATGAAAAAAAATTGAATCGAGAAAATCCAACTAAAATAAAGTCCTAGAATATATATCCTTTGATATTTGAAACTCGTCGGTATTATACTTCCGATCCCTTTTTCCTTTTTGAAGAGTTAGCTTAAATAGTTGTTCCTTAAATGATTGAACTAAACATAGTTGATAAACGTATAATATATGTATGATTATGTATAATTTATATATATATATATATATATTGATTAAAAATAAATAAAAATTATCGAACTATTTAAATGAAAAATCCCCTTTTGAGTGGTTTAAAATCGAGCGGAATAATATATAGGTCAAAGACACATCTTACTTGATTAGACATATACGTTTTATTTTTGCTCCTTTAGTTTAATTTGTTCTCACTTTTCACACAAACTAGACAAAAAGCAAGAAGGCAATAGTAATTGTTCTATACCATATAGTATGCTTTTTCTATCTCTTTCTTTCTTTTTTTGAAAATAACTTTTTAATATTGATCGATATAAATTGAGAAATCGTGAAAAAAATTAGATGCATGGGTGGATTTATGTATATAAAGGATGGCACACATCAGAAGTCACAAAATGTCATGACCCAGACGGTCGTGATTGGCACCCACACTAACACTTCAGTGTGAGAACCACTACTACAACCCAACCAAGCAAATAATCTAAAAACTAAGGCATTTAAATCAAACACTAAGGAAATAAAAATAGAGTTCCCATAAAACTCTAACAAAAGTCTAACAATAATAACTAACAATGCGGAAGAATAACGTAGAACCTGAAAGTCAATGTACCAAAACATTCTAACAATGAACCAAGTCTAAACAAGAAGGGATACAACCCTATACTAATGAACTAACTAAACAAAGGTCTAAGTCCGGAAATGGTGGACATATACGAAAGAGAATTCCATGGCAGACCGGAAGAATTGACTCAACCTTGAATTCAAACGATCACTACTCTTCTAAACGAGGTCTGTCAATAGCCGCTTGAAGATACTATGTACTCAACAAAAATAAGAGCAAGTGCAGTATCAGTACACAACCACAGTGAACTGGTAGGATCACGCGGCTATCTCACTAGTGCAACATAAACAAGTCAAGACAACAATATATTCACATGCATATATATCAACAGTATCAACATTTACGAACATGATCAGTTTCACATTTTATATCAAATCATTGGTCCTCTCATGGAACTGAAACTCAAACAGTTAGCAAGCTGGAACGTGGCAACCGATCACATTTTTATGCCGGAACGTGGCAACCGATCCTATTCACACACCACAATCACAATCACAAGTATATCATCAAGATCATACATTTAAGTCATGATTTCATGGCAATCATCATTCATCTCTCTCGTTTGCAACAAGTGTGATCAACATTGCAACATTCATACATATATAAGTATCATAATGAAGCAAGAACAAAAATACATCAC
>NW_006238958.1:820657-863913 GCF_000226075.1 Solanum tuberosum
CATCACCTACCTTGAAACAAGCTTGAAACCCTAAGAAACTTGATCCTTCCCTTTCCGGATTCGTTTCGCTTGTTGTTGGTCTACAAATAATCAATATGATACGAAAATCAATAAACAATCATTAATTATCCGGATTACTAACAATTCTATGAACCCTAGACCAAACTCATGATCCCAATTATCCAAATTAGGGTTGTTTCCACCATATAATCTATAACAAAACCGTACCCCATAAATATTCACCTATTCTATTACGTTCTACGGATCGAAAAATAAATTCGGGGAGTGAAAAACATAAGCCTCAAGAATGGTGAAAAACGAGTAGGAGTCGCCTGGGAGTCATTCCTTAGGTCAAAAAGTTGAAAAGTGCATAATGAGGTCGTTTAGGGGTTTATTAACGACTTTAATTCGCGTCGGGCCTGCCACATCGACCACCACCCCGCCACAGCGGCCCAGCCAAAATGGCAAAACCCAGCGCCAAAGCGGCATTCTTGAGACAGAGAGTTATTTCAAGAATTCCAAAATTCTCATTTCACAACATACCTCTAACCCATGACGCTCAGTAAGTACCCCTTACGCTAAGATCGATTCCGGGAGTTCTACTCCTCCGAATTCAATTCCGTAAAGTCGTACAGATTCCTTAATGAGTTATCTAACTACTCATGTATCAAAATTATAAATGATTCACCTGATTGTTACCAGATTTCCCTACACCTCAATGACTCCAATTTGGTCCAAATCTTGACAAGGTTGGAAAAATCCAAATACTACAAAAAAAAGTTTTTCGACCCCAAATTTTCCCCCGTTGGCTTTTCTATAACGACGGGAACAAGTCGTTACAATAGATACCAATTTACACATCACTCGTCCCCGAGTGACAAAACTTAGGGAAAATAGGGTAAGGAAGGAAATAAGTAGTACTTGAATCGACGAACAATTGGGGATACTTGTCTCGCATGTCTCTCTCGATTTCTCAAGTAGCTTCCTCAACTAGATGATGCTTCCATTGAACTTTCACGGACTTAATCTCTTTGGTCCTCAACTTATGCACATCATGATGAAGAATTGCAATCGGTTCCTCTTGATATTGGAGGTCCTCGTCTAACGCAATTGAGTCTTACTTAATGATATAATCCCCGTTACCATAATACATCTTTAACATGGATACATGAAATACCGGATGAACATTCGATAAATTAGGAGGTAAAGTTAATCTATACGCTACCAGCCCCACGCATTCAAGAATTTCAAATGGACCAATGTATCTAGGACTTAGCTTACCGTTCTTACCAAATCTCATCACCCCTTTCATGAGTGATACCTTAAGAAGAACATTTTCACCGGATTGAAACGTCATGTCTCTTACCTTATGATCTGCATACTTCTTTTGTCTACTTTGGGCTGCTAGAAACTTAGCTTGAATACTCCTAACCTTATTTTGAGCATCCTTCACTAAATCAACCCCCAATGCTTTCACATCTCCAGCCTCAAACCATCTTATGAGTGATCTACATCTCCTCTCATAGAGTGCCTCGAATGGTGTCATATCAATGCTGGAGTGATAACTATTATCATAGGAGAATTCACACAAAGGTAAGAACTTATCACAATACCCTCCAAAATCAATCACATATGCCCTCAACGTGTCTTCCAACATTTGAATAGTCCTCTCTGACTGTTCGTCTGTCTGTGGATGGAAGGTTGTACTAAAAGTGAGTTGTATGCCCAATTCATCATGCAATTTCCTTCAAAACTTGGATGTGAATTGGGTACCACGATCTGAGATGATAGAGAGGGGCACCCCATGCAACCTCACTATCTCTTTCACATAAACTTTAGCCAATTGTTCATCATTATAATCTATTTTTACCGGAATAAAATGGGCTGACTTGGTTAATTTATCAACCACTACCCAAATAGAATCAAACTTCCCCAAAGTCTTGGGAAGACAAACAACAAAATCCATGGTTATTCTTTTCCACTTCTATTCTGGAATTGGCATTCTTTGAAGTAAACCTGCAGGCCTTTGATATTCATACTTCACTTGTTGACAATTTTGACACTTCGCCACAAACTCCGCTATGTCTTTCTGCATCCCCGGCCACCAATAAATTCGCTTCAAATCTCTGTACATCTTGGTCACACCCAGATGAATAGAATATCGTGAACCATGAGACTCCGCCAATAATTTCTCAATCAAGTCATTTACTCTAGGAACACAAATTCTCCTTTTAAAATTGAGCACACCATCCGCATCAAGAGTGGTCTTTTGTGTCTTACCAATCGCAGTCTTCATTCTAAGTTCCTCCAAATTCTCATCTTCAAATTGTTTGGCCTTGATCTCTTCAATGAAAGTGGCCATTACCTCAATACTAGCTAGCACCCCACCTCTTTCTAAGATGCCCAACTACATGAACATAGACCCTAAGGTCTAAATTTCTTTAGCCAAAGGTCGTTTGGATACACTCAAGCAAGCTAAACTATCCATACTCACCGTTTTTTTACTTAAAGCGTCTGCCACTACATTAGCCTTGCCCGGATGGTATTGATGGTCACATCATACTCTTTAAGTAACTCCATCCACCTTCGTTGTCTCAAATTCAGATACTTTTGAGTGAACACATGCTGCAAACTACGATGATCAGTAAATACCTCACATTTAACACCATAAAAGTAATGCCGTCATATCTTAAGAGCAAATACTACCACTGCCAATCTGTTGGATAATTCCTCTCATGCAACTTCAATAGACACGAGGCATAAGCTATAACATTCTTATCCTGCATCAACAGCACCTAACCCAGAATGAGAAGCATCACAATAAACAATAAAATCTTTACCTTCAACCGGTAATGCTAGAATAGATGCGGTGGTCAAAAGAGTCTTGAGTTTTTGAAAGCTCTCCTCACAGTTTTCAGTCCATTCACATGGTATCTTTTTTTTTGTCAAATTAGTCAAGTGAGTGGCAATAGAAGCAATTTTCTTCACAAATCGATGATAATAGCTAGCGATCCCCACAAAACTACTAACTTCAGTCACAGAACTTGGTCGAACCCAATTCTTAACTGCCTCAATCTTTTGAGGATCTACCATTATCCCTTCTTTTAAAACTACATGCCCCAAAAATGCAACCGATTTCAACTAAAATTCACACTTACAAAATTTAGCATATAGTTTTTGCTTCCCAAGAACACCCAAAACACTACGAAGATGGTTGGCATGCTCTTCCCCACTTTTCGAATAGACCAAAATATCATCAATAAAGACTATAACGAACGAATAAAGAAATTTTTTGAACACCCTATTCATCAAACTCATGAAAGCTGCAGGCGCATTGGTCAAACCAAAAAACATAAATCAAAAACTCATAGTTCCAATAACGAGTTCTAAACATCGTCTTGGGCACATCCTCAGGCCTAATTTTAATGATGGTAACCGAACTTAGATCAATCTTAGAGAAAACTGATGCACCTTGCAATTGGTCAAAAAAATCATCTATTCGAGGCAAGGGATACTTATTTCGAATAGTGACCCTATTCAATTGTCGATAATCTATACACATTCTCATACTACCATCCTTTTTCTTAACAAACAAAACTGGAGCACCCCATGGGGACGCACTAGGACGAATAAATCTCTTATCAAGAAGCTCTTGGATTTGAGCCTTAAGCTCTCTTAATTCTGCCGGAGCCATGCGATATGGAGGGATAGAAATGGGGCGCGTACCAAGCTCTAAATCAATACAAAAATTTATATCTCTATACGGAGGCATATCAGGCAAGTCATTAGGAAACACTTCACTAAATTCAGATACCACAGGAATAGACTCAATGGATGGAGCCTCAATCTCAACATCCCTAATATGAGCCAAATAAGCCAAACAACGCTGCTCTACCAATTTACTAACCCGAATGGAAGATATAATTTTAGCTTGCTTAGGCTTATACACCTCTTCCCACTATAATTTTTCCCTTCTCCGAATTTGTAGAATTACAGACTTAGTATTACAATTAAGCACAGCATAATAGGGGGACAACCAAGTCATGCCTAAGATTATGTCAAAGTCAATCATATCCAAAATCACTAAATCAGCCCAAGTCTGAAATCCCATAAACAAAATAGGACAAGCACGATTGACATGGGTAACTATGACTGACTCTCCAACTGGGGTAGAAACATGAATAAGGGCATCAAGAATATCACAAATCATATCAAAATCTAAGGCAAATATCACGGATACATATGAATAAGTAGAACTCGGATCAAACAACACATTAGTCATTCGGTCACAGACAAGAATAGTACATGTGATCACCGCACCAGACGCCTCTGTCTCATTCTTCCCTGAAAAAGCATAACACTGAGTCTTATCATCATGACGAGCCACTTTCCTGCCTGGTTGCGCATGACCCCTACCTTCATTACCGTTACCATTTTCTCTACCTCTACGACCTCGTTGATTACCTATTCGCCCACCTTGTGGACGCCCTCGACCATTATTACCATTCCCCGCGGGTACCACTGCTCTAGACTGCTGCTGCACGGAATATTCTAACACACGTGGGTGGGGACAATCTCTCCTCATATGCCAAGGTTTTCCGTAGTTGTAACAAGTACAATCAAAAGATGATCTGCCGCCCGTCGAAAAGGCGACTCCCTAGCTATCCTGAAAATTATGAGATGGAATTTCTGAGTAACTACCTGTAGAGGCCGGCATAATGGATTGAATTGGCTTGGCTGCAAGCGTTGACCTTCCAGACCTCTTGGAATAAGAACCTTGAAAGTTACCCGAGTTCTTAGCCCCTTTTGTCCATGCCTTAGCTTGACCGCCTCGCCTCAGCCCCTCTACTTTCTTAACATAGTCTGCTAACTCATTAAAGCTCCTCCCTGCAGAAGTCATATGAACAGATAATACTTGCAACTCAGAATTCAATCCTCTAATAAATAATTGGATCATCTCCTCCTTTGTAGTTACCAATTACGTAGCATATCTAGATAAAGCATGGAACTTGGCCTCATGAGCAGCCACAGACATACCACCTTGCTCTAAAGCCATAAACTCATCTTTCTTGCGATCCCTCAAAGTCCTAGGCACATAATTCTCTAGAAACAGAGCATGAAATTGGGTCCAAGTAAGTGGAGGTAGAGTAGAAGATCTGCACTTCATATAAGCTCTCCACCACTACTTGGCCTCACCTTGAACTTAAAAGGACACAAACTCAACCCCATGTTGATGAACAATTCCCAATTTATGCAGCCTCTAACAGCAATCCAGAATGAACTCATACGCATCCTCACTCTCAGAACCAAGAAATACCGGAGGCTTAAGCTTCAGAAACTTAGTCAACATGTCATGCTCATTACTAGTCATAACAGAACCCAACAAAGGATGGAAGAAAGCATCGATACCCACATTTCCACCCGTCTTGGGCGCAGTGCTAGCAACATGAGGATTAGTAGGAGCTTGAGTTGCTTGAACAGATAGAAGCACTCCATGACCAGCCAACCCTTTCAAGAACGATATGATTTGTTGAGCTAACACCGGATCGATGAGAGGAATACATGTAGCCTCAGCCTGCACCTCTTCCTCTTGTCCAACTTCCTCAACATTATCAATATTCTCAACATCAACCTCTTATTCCATTTCCTCATGATGCATGAGTGGGTTCTCATTCACAGGAGCATTCTCGACAAGAGCTTCATTTCCAGCAGACGCTACTTTTCCACGGCATCTACCCTAGCTCTTCTTCTACCCATGCCTCAACCGCGACCTCTCGCTGCAGATTCCTCAACTGGAGCATTGACGGGAGCTACGGGCCTGACACCGTTATACCTAGTATTAACCATCTGTGAACAAAATAGTGAATGAGGTTAGATACCAATTTGAATCGTCAGATACCAATTGGAATCAAGTCATAGCACGAAAGGAGACAAGAGAAAAATAGAGATTTCATAAAGTCTTATAGCCTATCGAAGAAAAGTAAAGACGTACCCATACCGTTCCGCGAGACTCTCTAGCCTCGTTTTAGTACATCGAGATCAACGAACCTATGCTCTGATACCAATTTTGTCACGACCCAGACCGTCGTGATTGACACTCACACTAACACTCCGGTGGGAGAACCACTACTACAACCCAACCAAGCAAATAGTCTAAAAACTAAGGCATTTAAAACAAACACTAAGGAAATTAAAATAGAGTCCCCATAAACTCTAACAAAAGTCTAACAATAATAACTAACAATGCGAAAGAATAACCTAGAACCTAAAAGTCAATGTACTAACACATTCTAACAATGAACCAAGTCTAAGCAAGAAGGGATACAACCCCATACTAATGAACTAACTAAACAAAGGTCTAAGTCTGGAAATGGTGGACATGGACAAAAGAGAATTTCATGGCAGCCCGGAAAAATTGGCTCACCCTTGAATTCGAACGATCATTGCTCTTCTAAACGATGTCTGTCAATAGCTGCTTGAAGATACCATGTACTCAACAAAAATAAGAGCAACCGATCCAAGTTAGTTATGTCGGAACGTGGCAACCGATCATATTCACACACCACAATCACAATCACAATCACAAGTATATCATCAAGATCATACATTTAAGTCATGATTTCTTAGCATTCATCAATTCTCTATCTCATTTACAACAAGTGTGATCAACATTGCAACATTCATACATATACAAGTATCATAATGAAGCAAGAACAAGCATACATCACATAATCATAAAATCACAACCATCACCTATCTTGAAACAAGCTTGAAACTCTAAAAAACTTGATCATTCCCTTTCCGGATTCGTTCCGCTTGTTCTTGGTCTACAAATAATCAATATGATACGGGAATCAATAAATAATTATTAATTACTCAGATTACTAACAATTCTATGAACCCTAGATCAAACTCATGATCCCAATTATCCAAATTATGGTTGTTTCCACCATATAATCTATAACAAAACCTTCCCCCATCAATATTCACCAATTCTATTACGTTCTACGGATCGAAAAACAGATTCGGGGAGTGAAAAACATTAGCCTCAAGAATGGTGAAAAACGAGTAGGAGTCGCCTGGGAGTCGTTCCTTAGGTCAAAAAGTTGAAAAGTGCATAATGAGGTCATTTAGGGGTTTATTAACGACTTTAATTCGCGTCGGGCATGCCACAACGGTCACCACCCCGCCAAAGCGGCAAAACCCAGCGCCAAAGTGGCATTCTCGAGACAAAGAGTTATTTCAAGAATTCCAAAATTCTCATTTCACAACACACCTCTATCCCACGACACTCAGTAAATATCCTTTACGCTAAGATCGATTACGGGAGTTCTACTCGCCCGAATTCAATTCCATAAAGTCGTACGAATTCCTTAAAGAGTTATCTAACTGCTCATGTATCAAAATCATAAATGATTCACCCGATTGTTACCAGATTTCCCTACACCTCAATGATTCCGATTTCGTCCAAATCTGGACAAGGTTGGGAAAATTCAAATACTACAAAAAAAAAGTTTTCCGGCTCCAAATTTCCCCCCGTTGGCTTTTCTATAACGACGGGAATAGGTCGTTACACAAAAAGAATATGGACAGAATATCGAATCTGGTAAATTTGACATTACCTATAACCATGCATTATCGTTGTTCGTCATTATTAAGTTTAATTTGTATTAGATAAATATAGGGACATTGAATTTTTAAATCTTGAATTCATCTTATAAATTAGAATTTGTAGTGGAATTGAACTCGCAGTCACGAATATATTGAATTGATTTTCTAGTGCCACTTTTGATCACTGTTTCCTCCTTTAATAGTGGTCACTACTTTCTCTTTCACTCTCTTTTTACTTCATTAAATTAATTAAAATAAATAACCAAACGTGAAATCATATTTAATTAACCAAATTTTCCAATACAAAAATCTTTTTCACTGGTCCTAGAGTATTTCCCGTAGTGGGAAAATGTCTTTTTAAAAAATATATATATTTAAAAAAGGAGAACTCAACTTTGTAAAATGAAAGACACAATGTGATATATCATGCTTAGCATGGTTCTTTATCATCAAGTAGGGTATATATCCACCAACTAAAATTAGGCCTATGAGTTAAAATAAGCTTTTGCAATATGCTTTTGCTTTACTAGTTAGTCGTTTTCAACCCATTAGGACTTAGGAGGAAGTGTACGAGCACCTATTAATCTCGAAAAATATTATGTATATATTTTGAAAAACTTGAGCAAGAGTGTGAGAGTTCGAGTCAGTTTGTATTTTTTTACAATATTTTACTTGTTCTATAATTTAATTGACATATTGAAGATCATAATATATCCGTCATATTCAAATCCTGAATCCGCCTTTGGACTTAACATGTAGTACTTTTTTATTTGCTTAAAATATTCCTATGAGGGGGATCAAAAAGTGTGTTCTGAGACTTTAAGTAAATTAATACCATTGTAAATGGGAGACATAATAATGAAATAAAAAAAGAAATTAGATTAATATAAAGCACAGGGAAATGTCACTGGATGCCATTCAAATCATTAATAAAGGGAAAAGCATGCAATTTGATACTTATAATACTCTATTATATACTTTTGAAAAATGCACTACCACTGTATCAAGTATGATTAACTTTTGCACTCTTTAATCATGTCAACATCTTGGGATCTGCTAATTAATTTATACAGCTATTTTTTTCCCTAGCTACTTAACTTTTATGTGTCACACAGATGGAGAGGCTCATAGGAAACTCGAAAAGTCTGTATATATTGTGTAATCCTAACGTAGGACTTCCACAATCGATCCGTTCGAATCTGCTTCGTCATAGTACATGAGATACATATGAAAATCTATTGAATTTTGGGGATATATATATATATATATATATATATATATATATGCTTAGGTACTTAAATTGTGTACTATGATCTATCCTTCATTTCCAAGAAGATAGTTTCCAAAAAACAAAAAATCTAACATTTAATCACAAGGTTTTTTTTGTCACATAGTCTATGGATTTTACATAATTAATTCCAATTCATAGTGCCACTAATTGATGTAACAAAAAGATCTACTAGTGATCTTTTTGGTACGTTACGTTACAAAATATTCCATGCCACTCACATTGTAACAAAAGTATTTGGTGATGATGTTATATAAAAAAAATCGACTTTCTTGTTTAGACATATGTAATTATCATTTTGCAAAAATAAAAAATAAAAATAGGGTCCAGTAATTGCAATGATAAAATGCAAATTTTTCTTTTTCATTCATAGATTAGTACATAAAAATTAATTAAACATACAAAAAACCAACTTGGGATTTGTATGCTTAGACCCAACTCCAAAAATAGTACTTCATCACATCCCTTTTAATTGCTACTAAAAATAAAATGAAAAGGGGAACAAAACCTATACTAGACCAAAAACAAAATAAAAATAAAAATTGCGTACACACCAATCTTTTTTTTTCTTCTTCTTAATAATATGAAGGATAGCAAACTTTTTTTTTTCCTTGAGCATTTTCAGTTGAAGAAGCAAGAAGTGGCTGTGCCAAAGAGGACTTAATGTGACTTGTTGGCCTGTTGTTACAATTATCCACTGGTGATTGAATTGCAGCTGCTGCTGCCTTTGCAAATTTGCATTCTTCATTTTTGCCCCATAGAACAAAGTACAATCCTGATATTCAACACCGCTCTGATTATCTTGTAAAAATTTAATTTAATTTATATATATTGACAATTATCAATATATTTTAACATGTTACGATTATATATATGCAATTATTTGATAGCGGTGCGGATGGAAATATTAGTTTATAAGAGAGAATATGATGGACCTACAAAAATTTGTTTGAAAGTTCTAGGGTGATTCTTGAGAAACAAAAAAAAAGTTTGACACATATAAATTATAATATAATATATATATATTCATGATCAATGTAACCTAACTACATGTAATGGCATGGTGTGAAGGAATGTGCATTGTGGGGTCTTTTCACAAAATGCATAATTGAGGAAAAATGTAACTTTCTTTATTTTATCATATTTCCCTAGAGCTGCACCATTACCAGTGACAAAGTCAGGAATTTTTATATATTTGTTATGCTACACTAGAAATCAACAATTTATATATAACTAAACTAATTTGTTTTTGCCTTTTTCTTAACCATTACTAGACGTAACATATAAAAAAAAAAAATCAACTTTCTTAGTTTAGACAGATGTAATTATCATTTTGCAAAATAAAAAAAGAAAAAGAAAAATAGGGTCCACTAATTGCAATGATAAAAAGCAAAATTTTCTTTTTTCATTCATAGATTAGTACATAAAAATTAATTAAACATACAAAAAACCAACTTGGGATTTGTATGCTTAGACCCAACTCCAAAAATAGTACTTCATCACATCCCTTTTGATTGCTACAAAAAATAAAATAAAAAGGGGAACAAAACCTATACTAGACCAAAAACAAAATAAAAATAAAAATTGCATACACACCAATCTTTTTTTTTCTTCTTCTTACTAATATAAAGGATAGCAAACATTTTTTTTTCCTTAAGCATTTTCAGTTGAAGAAGCAAGAAGTGGCTGTGCCAAAGAGGACTTAATGTGACTTGTTGGCCTGTTGTTACAATTATCCACTGGTGATTGAATTGCAGCTGCTGCTGCCTTTGCAAATTTGGATTCTTCATTTTTGCCCCATAGAACAAAGTACAATCCTGATATGATCAATACCGCTCCGATAATCCTGTAAAAATTTAATTAATTTATACATACTGACAATTATTAATATATTTTAACATGTTACGATTATATATATATGCAATTATTTGATAGCGGTGCGGATGGAAATATTAGTTTATAAGAGAGAATATGATGGACCTACAAAAATTTGTTTGAAAGTTCTAGGGTGATTCTTGAGAAACAAAAAAAAGTTTGACACATATAAATTATAATATATATATTCATGATCAATGTAACCTAACTACATGTAATGGCATGAGGTGAAGGAATGTGCGTTGTGGGGTCTTTTCACAAAATGCATAATTGAGGAAAAATGTAACTTTCTTCTTTATTTTATCATATTCCCTTAGAAATATATTTATCACGCTATACTAGAAATCAACAATTTATTTATAACTAAACTAATTTGTTTTTGCCTTTTTCCAACTATTACTAGACGTAACATATAAAAAAAAAAATAAGAATTTAAGTTATATACACTTGACAATATAACATAGAATGAAACAAGAAAATATACCCGCCCAAGTAGAACTCTTCGCCTAACGCGAAGGAAGCCATCAGAGCAACAACAAGAGTCTGAACAGGTTGATAAACAGCAACAAAAACTGGACCCCCTCTGTCAATGCACCATATCTGTACTGCAAATGCTATACCAGATGCCACCACTCCCTGTATAATTATAAATTACAATTAATTTGACTTTTCATTTTCGTATAATAATATAGATTAATTAATAAAAGGAAAAATAAATGAAGTACACAAAATATTGTTGTCATTTCACTATCTATAACTAACCATATGTCCATCTAGTTATTATTTTGTTGTCTTATTGCATAACTACAATAGAATAAAGTGTGTAGGGAAAATATTGCAAAAAAAAATCCATTTATGTTTGACTAATTATCTTATCATGTCACATGATTCTTTTCAATTGGAATTTATGATTGGTATTTTGGTCTGTTGTTGATTTATACACATTAATGTCTCACAAATAGCTTTCAATTATATTACTTTTTTTTCAACCAAGTCATTATTTCAACTTTAATTTTCTAATTTTAATAATCTCTTTTTGTTTTTTTTCAAAAGAATATTTTGACATAAATATACTCACAGCATAGAAGACACTGAATAGTTCAGCACCAGAGTGAACTAGCCAAGCCTGAGGGTCCCTTTCACAGAAAGCCGCGATGATCAAGAACTGTATGACTCCAAAGAAACACTGCCACGAGGTGACTGAGAGCCTAGCCGGGTACTTCTTGAGTACAGGGGCTTGCAATACGAGCCACCCGGCCCATGATAAACAATGTCCGATCAAATAAATGCATCCTAAAGTCCAGTTTTTACCATTAGCATCTCCTAAAGCAAGTAACATAGGTGAAGTCCTTTGTAGTGGTGGATTTGGGCTGTAAATTGTTGGGCCTTTGTATAATGTAATTACTGATGCTCCAGCTACACATAATAATGTTCCACACACTTTTGATATACCATCTTTTCTGTTTAGTCTCACTGTTTCAATCCTGAAATTATTTTATTTAACGAATCAATAATTAATATATACTGACAATGTAACGATATAATTAAAATATGTTGTCATAGTAGTTATTCAATTTATCGTGAAGATGATCTGATAGTGTAAATATTATTTTTACATCGATAGTGTATAAATAGAGAGAACTTGCCTGAGTAGTACTGCCATGAGAAATGTTATGGCAGGAACAGAATTTTGTATGGCAGAAGCAAAAGTAGGGGAAGTATTGTCCAACCCCAACAAGTAGAATCCTTGATTAGCAGTAATTCTAAAAATAAAAAAAGGAAAAAATAAGATGCTAATATTTACATAGTAATCATTGCATCTTGAGATACTTTTCATTTTTTTCTAGAGACAAACAAGTTAAGTTTGACCGTGAATTTGCACATAAAATTTTTAAAATTTTTTGAAATGAAATTTATATATTTGTAAACTATGTAAAAAGTAGTATAAGTCACAATAATTAAATAATTCAAAATATTTAAAAGATATATGAAAATTTTACGGTCAAAGATAGACTTGTTTGAATTTCAAAATCTGAAAAGTGCAATATAAATTAGGACGGAGGGAGGGAGTATCTTTTTTTTTTTTCATGATAGTATATCCTACCCAATAACTGCTAGGAGGAAGAATTGAATGGTAAAATTCCAATTAAGTTGTGGCCTGTCTTTCCTGAGGAAGAAAAAAACACACACATAAGTTATTACTTTCAAGACATGACCATCTTAAATTAATCAGTGACGAAGTCAGAAATTTTGCGTACTTTTCAAGAAAGTAGGCAAATGGAAGAAGTAGAAGCAAAGCAAGAATGTTTCTATAAACTGGGAAAACAATCTTGCTAATGCCCATATTAAGTGCAGCTCTAGAGACAACATGAAAACCAGCATAACCAAATTGCAAAGCCAACATGGCTAAGTGAAGTTGCATTTTTTCAGGCATAGCAAAACCCATTATTCTCTTAGTAGTGGCTGAACCACTAGTATCTGCCATTGGAGAAAAATAAGAACTAAAAATGGAATGAAGTAATTTTTTAGATGATTAGTTAAAGAGAGAAATGAGTTGTGATGGATGCTTAGGTTCTTAGAGTTAGGGAGGTATAAATATAGCTAAAAAGAAAAGTAATTTTTTTTTTAGTTGTTGACATGACCCTACACTATGGGGTCCTTAAAATATGTTATGTCAACTGTTTTTAACCTTCTTATGTTTTGGGTTGTCTCCCACATTCTTCCTTCTCTCAAAATCTAAAAGAAAAAAAAAAGATCTTTTTTTATAAAATGATATTTGAGTCCATTTACATTAGCATATTTACTAACTATAGTAAAGGACTAGAGGTGATGATAGAGTTGATTTCTCGGACATTCAATTAATAGTTATTATTTCATAAGTTAATTTTTTATTAGAAAAGTATTGAAAACATCCTTGAACTTGACAAATTATTAGTTTCATTCTTAAACTGCTAACAACCTTAAAAACACTCATCTACTTGACTAATGTATTAACTTAGATACACCTTTGTCACATGACATAACAAGTGGTCTCAAGCTCTTGTAGGAGCATTAGACTCTTAATCAAATTAAAGGATGTTTTTAAGGCAGTCAACAGTTTGAGGATGAAACTAGTAATTCACGCCGAGTTTAGAAATGTTTTTAATATTTTTCTCTTTCTTTGAAAAATTAAAATCAAGAATAAGAAGAATTTTCTAAGATAATAACTACTCAGTTAAGTAACTATTTGAGAAATCAATCCGAAGATGATTTCACACATTCATATTTTCTCACTACGAATTCATTGCATCTGACAAATATGACTTCAAAACTTACTAAGTATCTATTAAAATGAGTTAATATCTCATATGGTTACTCAACTAATACTTTTTTCACAGAAAGTCACTCAACTTTCATTTATAACTTCAAAGTCATTCAACTATGAATTTTTCTCACAGAAAGTCACTCAACTAATTATTTTTTTCTTAAAAAGTCACTCAACTTTTTTTATAACTTCAAAGTCACTAAACTATGAATATTTTACCTACAAAGTCACTGATCTATTGATATTTCATTTAGAAAGTCACCCAACCCATTTAAATATGTTTTCATTAAATTTTGTTGAAAAATAATTTTTTTTAAAATAATAATAAGATGCTCATTTTAATTATTTTATTAAATTTATTAAAACATAATTTTGCTTTTAAACTAATTTCTTAAAAAATAATAAGATTCTCATTTAATTATTTTATTAAATTTATTGAAACACAATTTTTGTTTTAAACTAATTTCTTAACAAATAGTAAGATACTCATTTTGATTATTTTATTTAATTTTTTTTAAATACCAAATTATTAAAACGATTCTTTTAATAAAACTGTTATGCATCCCGGCACCAGCACTAGTAACGGTGGATGCAATGCAATGCATCATTTTCGATTTTAAAATGCTACAGTGTAAATATTATTATTTTTGTATTAGGTTCACAATAGTTATTATTTCTTTAAAAATTAGTTTAAATAAAAATTGTATCTCAACAAAATTTAATAAAATAATTCAAATGAATTTTTTTTTTTTTAAATAATTTAAATCAAAATAGTATTTCAATAAAATTTAATAAAATGATTAAAATGCGTATCTTCTTCTATTTTCTAAAAGAATAGTTTAAAACAAAAAAAATTAATAAGAAAATTAAATGAGCATCTAATTATTATTTTTTACTAAAATTAGTTTAAAACGAAAATTGCATTTTAACAAAATTTAATGAAAACATATTTAAATTGATTGGATGACTTTCTAAATGAAATATCAATAGTTGAGTGACTTTGTAGGTAAAATATTTATAGTTGAGTGACTTTGAAGTTTTATAAAAGAAAGTTGAGTGACTTTCTATGAAAAGAACTATTAGTTGAGTAACTTTCTGTGGAAACAATCTATAGTTGAGTGACTTTGAGGTTATAAATGAAAGTTAAGTGACTTTCCGTGAAAAGAAGTATAAGTTGAGTGACCATATGAGATATTAACTCCTATTAAAATTTTAGTAACTTCACACATATATTTATCCATGCACCATTTATATAATTTTAGTAACTTCACTCTGACTAATAAAGGTTGCGCAACTGACCGGAACGGAACCATCGGACCGGAACGAATCGGTACCGGAACGGAACGGGACGGTTTGACCGGTTTGTTGACCGGTACCGGGATGAACCGGACCGGAATTACCGGGACAGATACTCGGTTCCGTCCCGTCCCACTATATACCGGGATGGAACCGGAATGGACTGGAACGGAACGGAACGGGATGGGATAAACGGGACGACACATCTAGCTATTAAAAAAATGATTAATTTTTTTTTAGTTATTTTGATTTTTTGAATTACGAAAATATGATGTTTTTTTATTTTTCTAAGTTTAAACTTTAAATTAATAGTTTTGAAATTTATAAATTATAATGTAATTTTACTTAAGTTTATTTTAAAGATTATTTTTTTTATTTTTTACCTATTAATTTTACAAGTTAAGTTTAATAAAGTTTTTTAAAAAAGTTTTTTAGTCTTAGTTTTTCAAATTTCAAGATTTGAATCTTTTGAAGTTTATAAGTTATTACTTATTAATATGTTATAACTTATAAGTTATATTTATAACTTGTAATTTAAACAACTTAAGTTTGTAATTTTAAAAATAAAATAAAAATAAGGATAAAACAATGACACAATCACACAAATTTTAAGAAAATAAAAAAACTTTTGAATCTTGTAGATTTAATTAAAGATATATATAGAATATATCAAAACACATTTTAATCTTATAGTCTGAAATGTGTTATATGAATTGGTTTTATAAATTTATTTAAATATATATAAAATATATCAAAATACATTTTAATATTAAAATCGTAAATATGTTATACGCAAATTTTTGCTAAAAACAAGAACATTAAAGGAAAGAAAAACAAGCCATTTTAAAACGTAGAAAGTACTACTTAATAAATATATTGTTTCATGTTTCTCACTCAATGCGTTCGATATGTGTTTTGAAATATCAATTAATTTGAATTTACATTGCACAAACTCATTAAAAGTAAGGGCGGATCAATATCATTGATGATCTAAAGCCAAATTGCAATTTATTTTATTTTTTTCAAAGAAAAATTATAAATATAATTTTTATTTAAAGTCTGTTTTCTAACTTTTTAAAACTAAAGTTATAAATAATTATTTTATAATCAACTTGATCTTCTAATATTATTTTTTCTTCAATTAGTAAAATAGTAGCAATCTATTCAACATTTTTTTTCAAACATTTCAAATATCAAACATTGGGAAAGTTATATATATTTTATATATAAATTATAATATAAAATATAAATTAATTAATAAACCGGACCGGAACGGAACCGGACCGGACCGGAACGGAACCGGAATAAACTGGGATAAACCGGTACCGGTACACCGGTATCAAATCGTGATACCGTTCCGTCCCGTGTACCGGTTCACGGTGTCCCGTTCCGTCCCGAAGACTACTGGAACGGAACGAACCGGAATGGTACCGGTACCGACCGGTATAACCCGGTCCGGTGACCAGTCTTAAGTGACTATTAAGGCTCTATGCCTCAATCATATGGAAAAAAAAATTGTCTAACGATTTTTGTGTTTGTTAGAACTTAAACTCTAATCTTGTCTACTTTTTACATATTTAGTTTATTGATGGTGAAAGGAATAAAAAGAAGGAATTTAATTTCTTCCCAACAAGAAAAGAAAAAGAATAATTTTTTTTAGTTAAATAATAAAGTAAAAAGCTCAAGCCTTCTCAGAGGATGACAAGACAACCCAATCCATGAGACTCCCACTAGTGAAAGGAAATCAGAAAAAAGAAGATCACAAATACAGTGTTGTGTCTAAGAGGTTCTGTTTTGGAAGCATGCCATTAATGATGATGATAATTGATGAGTTGGGGGTAGGGTAAGGGACGGAGTCAGTATGTTGATTACAGATTCGGTCAAACTCAGTAATTTGTAGTAAGAAATTCATTAAATATGTACAAATTACTCTATTAGTTTTGGATTCAGTAACGTAAAAACTTAAAATATCAAACTTATAAATTTCAAATATTGATTCCACCTAGTTGGGTGGGGGATTGTGTAGGGGTAGGTGGTGAGCAGCCATCAATGGATAGAGTGCACGAGGGGTGGTGGGTACACACACCCCATGCATGCTTTAGTTGATAAAACCCCACCATAAACCCCTCCACACAACAAATCCTGCTAAGCTCTACGTTGGGTTTCATTTGTTGCCTATTGTTTGTCTGCCTGTGTGCTCTAGCTTCACGCGGCATGATCAAGAGGTGGTAAATAAGCGGGTTAGATCAAATACGAACGAGTTAAAATCGACCAAATATATAGATCATGTTTGCTCTAATAATCTCACGTCGTGTGATTCTTGTTGGTTCAAATATTTAGACGAGTTAAAAAGAGCTAAATTAATAAACGGATCGTAATTGAACTTTCTTAAAATTTATTTTGGTCAAATATGAATTTAGTTCAAATAAATCAAGTAACATGTCATAATCCAACAGGTTCAACATGACCCAACTTCTCGTTTGTTACCTTATTTTTGGAAAGAAATTAATGTATTTTTCTGAAATTATTGATTGAAATTTACATAATTTTCATTCTCAAAATATTTTTATTGCAGTTGCATTTTGATTTGTTGGGTCAAGAATCAACGTAGAGTTCATAACTTAACCGTTTAAATCTGAATGAGGCTATGTTCAAAGGGCTACTAAAATGTGAGCTAATTTTTTCATTTCTAATCAACCGTTCAAATCGTAAAAAACGACATATTGCATAATATAAAGTAAGATATCATACAACTTATACTTTTATATGCTAACTCAAACTGAAGGTTATTGAGAGGTTAATGAATATATAGAGCTTACTTTTTAGTCCAATGATTCAACTTTAGTGCTTTAAAATGTCTACCCACTCTACTCTATAATTTTTATTGTATAAAGTAAACAAATACAGACTATACTAATACTGTTTCTCATTATTTCAAGAATTTAATGAAATTCAAGTCACAAATAATTTAATAACTTTATATATATACCACACGTTGTTATAGGTATGGTCTATGGACCATTTGTATGACACAAACTTGTAGACCATAAATTATTCAAAATATATCTTAATCACTTTCATATGAGTCCACTCGTGATTCCATTCGTGTTACCAAACATTTGACCAAATCAAATTAAAAAAATTATCAATGATTTTTTTTTTAATGTATATATACAAAAATTATAAATTGAAGAGCTTAACTAACCATACTTGTGAACGTTTTAAAAATCATCGTCTGGTAAGCTCACGGATTAAAACCAAATAATTGGCTACTAAATCTACAAAAATATTACCCCTAGTAGGTACTGATTTAATTATTGATTTTTCAAGATTTAGTCGGTCATAAAAATTGTAAGGTACCGATAGTAACAGCTCGGTTGAATTCAGTAGCTTTCGTTCAAACAATGTATTTGTGTTAAAAAATTTATTCAATAAGTGTACGTTAAATTTAGAAATTAGTTATTATTACTTGAAATAGTTGTTCTAAAAACTAAAACTACTCATACGTATACGATGATATGGGTTCACCCTCTTTGATTTTGTCGATACGAGAAATAAATTATTGTGTAAATAAATAAATATCTATTCATAAGTCAAATTCTATAGTTTGATGATTATTTATGTTCTACTAGCTATTATTTCGATAGCTAAAAATCTAAATATTTTTCTTCCTTTTACCAAATTATAAAGCACTCTCTTTTAAAAACTTTTCATCTTTTAATCTATTGTCAAGAATTTAAGTGAACTATTTGGTCCACAATATATCAAAAAGAAAACGGAAAGAAAATAATTTAAAAGTAGCAGCCAACACAAACAAAATCCTTCTTCTTTTTTTTTCCTTTTGTTCACTTTTTTCCCCTCAAAAATTGATATGAAAATTTCTTATAGTAATTACTAATAGTACGATTAAGTCAATTATGATGTCTCTTAAGACAATTTTATAGATTACAATTTAAGTTATATTTGTTGTTAGTGCACGTAAAAAAGTTTTTTACATAATCAGGTCATTTATAGTAAACTGACATAGTGTGAAAAATTGTTTACACTAACAACAAGGCTAGAGTAGAAGTCCGAACACGAATTTCTTTGTACAAATACTGAGTTTAGAGCTTAATTGTTAATATACTTGAAGAGTTGAAGTCATCGTTCTAAAATTCAGAATCCATATAAAATTGAAGTTTTGATTTCACGTCTGACTAACTTTGTATATATATAATTTAATTGTTTAATTTAATTAGCCTATTGATTAATGCAACTAATGAAGTGTTTCCAGTGAGGTTTCCACTCCCAAAGGCTAGCTCAAGTGTGGCCTGGGCTTTGCTATCATATTATTTGCTTTAAGAGACATTTTGTCCCCCATCAATTGACACCATCATCATACTTTAAATTCTTCAAAGTTTTTTTTTTCAAAGAGAAAACAAAAAAGATTGAGAATATTTTCTTTTTAAAAAAAATACAATTCTTAGCCTTTTTAATCCTTAAAAGATGGATCCTTTCTGACAGTCACGGCTATGTCATGTAAAAAGATAGCTATAGTTCTTTAGCCAGATTCTCTTTGGATCCATCGCCTTGTAATACCCCTCCATGTTCATTTTGAATATCAAACGCTCGTTAAAAGATAATTATTGATAAAAGTATTTTATTATAATATCATATTAATTGATGCACAATTTTAGGCCTTGGAAATAAGTAACTAATTTTGAGGGTAAAAATAAAAAGAAAAATAATTATCTTTTTTTATATGTTAAAACTGATTAATAAAAGTGAAAATCTATATTTAGAATAATAGAGAAGTAAAAATAAACTAATGAAGTAGTATAATTTATTAACAGTAATGTTATTTAGTCATGTATAAATCTTTTTCACTCAGTGATTAACTAACTCACACTTTCATAACTAGCCTTACTTTTGCTTTAGTATGTACTCTTTCCTTTCGTCTGTCCTATTACATTTTTCGAAAGTTAATTTGACTAATTATCAAATTTAACTTAGATTACATTAATTTAATATTTTAAACAAAAAATTTAGATATTCAAAAACTATACAAAAAATACTATAAATTGCATTTTTTTACAAATCAATATGATGAATAAATATATCATAAGATATTAGTCAAAATTCCTATAGTTTGACTCTAAATAAGAAAATCATGTCAGTTAACAATGGAGGGAGATAATATAATATAGTAGTACAATTAGCCTAATAATTAAAGAGAGGATATATACGATGGCATTTATGATTATAGAAGATGAGCACAACCTTGTATAGTCCTATAAATAGCATGTTTGATTTGACTTTTTTAAAAATTGATTCAACCAATTAATTATTATAACAATTAGTCAAGTGAAATTCGATCCACAAAATAATCTAATTTATGAACAACATAAATATTATAAAGAATGCAATATTAACCTAATCAGCTTTTAGATAATGTACAATAAGAAAATTCCTTTGCAAAATATGTAGCTCGATAAATATGACATCTAAGCTATTTTCGTATGTTAAATTACATTGACGATATATAAATAAGTTAATATTTTTTCTAACCCGATTTAGGGATAAATTTGAATGGGAAAAAGAGGGAAATTTTAAAGGAGATTTTTAAAAAAAGGAAAGTGAGGAAGAAATAAGGAGGGAACTGAGCCGGACGTTAGTAATAAACCGGTCGGACACCATCCAGACCAAGTCAGGTTGTAAACAATATGAATGGTTTTCATTACAATATGCATACTTTGATCCTCTTTTAGGGTTACAAAATTCCAACCATACATCTATTGATAAATGGAATAAAATACCATATCGGTGACAGACCTACGAGAATTTTGGGCTCCATATAAGATTCAGACAATCCTTTGATCTTTGAGATTGTTTTTGAAGTACGTGAGTTAAACTCAAGACATAATGACAATGTACTATAGTCAAGTCTGATCCGATGTAAGCTTCTACTATAAAAGGGGAAAATACATCTGGTCTATGAATGTGCACGAATTAGATCAAATAATCAAATCTCGAATGTTCCGAATCCAAAAATGTGAGAGTGATGAATGAAATAAATTAAAATACTATATCTATGACGGATGAGAAATTTAAACTCCTTATAAAATTTAGACATGTACAAATTGTGACAGCTACTAATAGTTTTTGGATTTTGTTCGCACGAGAGAATCTTCGTGCTGCCTTCACCCTGTGCCTTGTAAGTCTCTTCGGTGTTGCTAGTAGTTGCATTAATTAGGAATGTTATTTCATGTTTAAGTTGTTAGGATAAAGTACACGTGGCATGCATTTAATGTCTTCATGTAGTGGCAAAAACATCTAATAGGAACAAACAACTATTATATTATCAAAAATAAGTAGCCACTAGTATAAACGTGACTTTATAGCTCTGAACTATCGTAAATGGTATGCAGATATCCTCCGTCATATTTTTGGGATATTGGTGTCCCTACCATCCAAAAACTAGAGCGTATATACCCTTTATAGTAACGGACATACACGTGTCATAATCTTATCCACCGACCCGATATTTATTAAATATCGGACCGACAAATAAGATTGTGTCACGTGTATTCCCTATTTAGTCTTCTGTTAGAGTGAACGACATATATGCTCTAGTTTTTGAATGGCAGAGGCATTAATATCTCAAAAGTATACCATTTACGATAGTTTGAGTATATTTGTCCTTTTTCCCTTTAATTAATTTTATAATACAAGTGCTATATTCAACTATGAGTCTGATCGGGGTCATTCCCAAAAATGTCATCTACATTCAAAGAATGCCCTGCTTTATGAAAGGAAAATGGGTTCGGGCGACATATCAATATAGTCGACTCAGGGTGGATAGCAGTAGAGTCAAGAACATGAGTCAATTTGGTGGGGATAAGACTTTTCTTCCTTCCATTTACATCGATCAACATAAAATTCTTTATTCTGGAGTGTTTTAATTAGTGCAAGATAAAAGAAGAGCTAATTGTTAATCAAACACCAAATTTTAGTAAGGGCTAAAATTTTTGTTTTAGCCAAATTGAGTATTTCTTTTCTTGAGATTTATGCGTGAGAAGGTGGTTCGTAATTAAGTGTATTAATTTTTTCTAATTGTGTATACAAAGTTAGAGTCAAATATAATTATGAATGATAAGTTGACTCATTAGACTCTAACCGAAAGATCAACATCATGATCATGAAATTCACAAAAATAAAAAGTTGTTTAGTAAGTAGACAGCCATTAATTATGTAGTTAAATCCAGTGATACATATCAAGATTAAGATTTAATTAACGCATGCTTGTCTACTTAATTATTCCTATATATAAAAATCCTCATTCGTGCAATTTAAAGGTAATAAAGGGTACAAGAAAAAGAGAAAAAGCATGCTACAGTTTGTAGATTATATAGCAATCTCAAATTAAAAAAACTCTGCAGAAAAATATCTAATTTTAAAATCAAGATAAAGGAGAAATAATATCCATAAAAATATTTTCCACCTTTTTCTCTTTCTATTAATTTTGAAAGATAATATTCCTAGCAGATATATATATATAAATGTTTAAAGCTGATCGCTGATGGAAAGGATTTCTATGGAATATTCACTCATTTATCAAGGGGAAAAAAATAGTAACCTTCTGATTTTGCAATTTTTTACTTTTTTTTTACTATGGCACTTTCAAATTTTAAGAGTCAAATTTTTAAATTTTTACCGTGAGTTTTGAACATGAAATTTTTAAGTTTTTCTTTTTTTGAATAAAGTTAACATGAGTTAAATCAATCAACGATTCAAAAAATTTGAAAAACATAAGAAAACCTTTGATAAAAGAAGAAAAATGCCTAAATCTCAAATTTAAAAGGTATCATATAAATTAGGACGGAAGACGGAAAAGAGTAATATATACGTAGAATGACTAATATTTTAGTCTTCTCATCAAATTAAAGTCCTATTTGACCAACTGATCAACCGTTTAAATTAATTATTATATTATTAAAATATCTCACAGTACAGATTACACATGAATAAAAAGAAATGATCACTATCATTATTCCTCTTCCCTCATGTTTTCCCTAGTAATCCAATTTTTCCTTTTTTTCTCTACGCACATGATGGCTGAAAAAAGTTAATTTGGTAATTATGCCCACTCATGGAACAAAAATATATTGTGGGTTGGTGGGTGAAAAAGTGTTTGACACTGTAAGATTTAGATTTGGATTTGGAGAGTTGGAAAGATTTTTTGTATGTGGATTTGTGTTACGTAAAATTTATTACTAAAAGAAATGATTTTTTGTTAGGATATGTTTTTATTCTTAAAGTTTTAATTCAAAGCTTTTATTCGAAACAAAGAAATCTTATTTATTGCATTACAACGCCAGATGATAAGATCTTTCCCTTTATTCAATTCCATTTGAGTAATTACTTAAACTAATTAAGAAGGAATCAACATTGGGCAAACTTTCCATTGTAAAATTATAAATGATGGTCGGTTCTGAAACTAACTGAAGAATATGAAATATATTTAGTAAAATCATTGCATCCACTAAATTATGCAGGTTTTATTTTTATATTTTTTTTAAGCTAAAGTTGATGTTATTATTGGGAGAATATAGAGTATAGTCAATAGTTCACCTCAAGTTAAAAATAAAATTAAAAAACTGCCTTCCAGTCTATAGCTAACAAAGAATAATACGCAATGAATGTTAGCACACTAATTATTAACTCTTGACGTATGTAGTTAAGAAAAATCAAAGTGATTTTCAACTTATTAATCAAATTCTTTTCGGACCTCACTTGTGGAACTAAACTAGATATGTTATTGTCATATTAATCGAATTCTCTAGACGAGGCAAAAACTTGAAATGGTAAAAATGGAGAAATAGTTTCATGTCCAACTTTCACTTTTTTAAAAAAAATCTGATTTTGGGGAGTCATCTTTGTTTACAAAATCCGTCAATAATATATTAAAAAATTCTCTTAATTACGAACAATTCAGCAACGAATTAACGACAAAATTCATGACTAACTACAGTTTTATTTTTGTTTGGAGTGAATTATACAGTAATATAACTTTGATGTGGTTTTAATTACGTGAATAATGAAGGCTCTTAATACTCAATCATAAAAAGGATTTTGATTGTTTGACTTCACGCCAAAAAAGAATAAAAAACATTTATGCTGAGTCATATAGATTTTATATGTCTGCATGTATGTCTCCATTTTACACACAATGGCCAACAAGTAGACCTAGAAGAAATTAAAACAAAGGTGCTCATGAACCTAGACAAATTTAGAATTTTAAATTAATAAAAAAAAAATATCTATCGACTAATTCTATGAGATATAATAGCATGTTAAATACGGATTCAAACGAACTTATTAACATTTACTTATATTATATACTTGTATATATATATAATTTTTTAATAATAAACTTAGTAACTAGGACGAGTTATGCGTTCAATTCAAAATCATAAACTTTAAATTATTAAATTAATAAACAAAAAATATCTATCGACTAATTCTATGAGATACAATAACATGTTAAATACGGATTCAAACGAACTTATTAACATTTACTTATATTACATACTTGTATATATATATAATTTTTTAATAATAAACTTAGTAACTAGGACGAGTTATGCGTTCAATTCAAAATCATAAACTTTAAATTATTAAATTAATAAACAAAAAATATCTATCGACTAATTCTATGAGATACAATAACATGTTAAATACGGATTCAAACGAACTTATTAACATTTACTTATATTACATACTTGTATATATATATAATTTTTTAATAATAAACTTAGTAACTAGGACGAGTTATGCGTTCAATTCAAAATCATAAACTTTAAATTATTAAATTAATAAACAAAAAATATCTATCGACTAATTCTATGAGATACAATAACATGTTAAATACGGATTCAAACGAACTTATTAACATTTACTTATATTACATACTTGTATATATATATAATTTTTTAATAATAAACTTAGTAACTAGGACGAGTTATGCGTTCAATTCAAAATCATAAACTTTAAATTATTAAATTAATAAACAAAAAATATCTATCGACTAATTCTATGAGATACAATAACATGTTAAATACGGATTCAAACGAACTTATTAACATTTACTTATATTACATACTTGTATATATATATAATTTTTTAATAATAAACTTAGTAACTAGGACGAGTTATGCGTTCAATTCAAAATCATAAACTTTAAATTATTAAATTAATAAACAAAAAATATCTATCGACTAATTCTATGAGATACAATAACATGTTAAATACGGATTCAAACGAACTTATTAACATTTACTTATATTACATACTTGTATATATATATAATTTTTTAATAATAAACTTAGTAACTAGGACGAGTTATGCGTTCAATTCAAAACCATAAACTTTAAATTATACCGCCATCTATAAAAATATCGGCTAGTATTTATTTGTATTTACATATATGGTTGCACTCGACTAGTCACATTCACTAACTATGATGATTCACACTTTTGAGTAAACGTAACACTGTCCTTGCACTCTAATGTTCTTGGAAACATACATGTTATTAGGAGTTGTACATTTGACCTCATACAACGTAACACGAATTATTTTATTCTCTCCAACTCTTATTTTTTGTATGGTTGTAAATTTAGGAAAGATTCTTTATCGATCGTATAATCTCTCTTGCTCATACTTCTCCCCCTTTTAAAGATTACTTTTTGTTATTAATAAAAACATCACTAGACACACTGCCTAGTGATATAAATTCATGTTACGATTTGATTTGTTTTAATCATAGTCGATGTAGAGGTAGAGCTACATGTTTGGAAGGGGTTTAAATAAACCCCCAATGTTGAAAAATTACACTTCACTAATAGAAATTTATAAGCTTGCAAGTTTGAATTTTATGTGTATTTCTTGCTCCGCAATGAGTCCATCTATCTATCTATAATTTAAAATAACGTAAGTTTAACTATTCATTTCAAATTATTTCTCAAATCTACTAAAGACTATTCACAATTATGGATATTTTGATAAAATATGCATTTTTTTATGATTGTAGTGTTCGAGCCAGCTTTCGCGCACCTTGATTAATTTCACGAGATATTTTTCACCTCCCAGCAACATGTATCAAGTAACCAAAGTTAGGACAGATGGAAAAGGTAGGGACGAAAATATTATTTTTAAATAAAAGTGCAAAATCCACTATGAACAAGTAAACGTAAACGGATCGATAGGAGTAGAGAGCACAAATGATATAAATTGTTATAACAATGTGTGACACTATGTGACCCCATGACACAATGCTATCAGGTGAAGGCGTCCCTGTTTGCCTCAACCAACAGTATATAGTGGAGAAAAAGAAGTGAAAGCTATAATAATCAAATTAATGAATCATAAAAAAAGTTGTGGCTCACAAACTGACTGTAACGTTACCCATATTTGACTTAAATATCCCATGTCCCATTTCTTGCGTGAACGACTTCTCATATTGTTGTTCCCTACACTACGACCAGATAGATATCCCACAATTATATCTAGGGTAAACAAGTCAAAAGTGTCACTTTTAATTTAATTTTTTTTCCTTTTGGGTTGTCTGTATGTATAGTAATTTTTATTCGAATGTATCGAAAAGGAATAATATGCCAAATTTTGGGAATGTTCATGAAGAGGGCAGATTCAATGTTCTAGTGATCTAGTCATATATACATCGAACCCATTAAAAGGATCGAAGCATGGGAACGAATTTATAAAGCTGTATCAACTTCTTTCAATCTTTGGTTACAATTTACTATCGCCACTCTTCTAAAGGACGATGGCCCTTCCGGAGTTGTGTTCTCGGACCTAGGACCCTTTTTAAAACATTGAGAAAAGATGTACACGTGATTTATAAAATAGTTTTGGCACTAGAGTATATCGCCCAAACATTCCGTTACCTTAAAGTTTATATTAAAGAAAACAAAAAAACTAAATTAAGTGAGAAGAAAAGTAACTAGATCAAAAAAGTTGGGTCAAATCCTCATCACTTACTAGGTTTGATGTTGCTTTTATTCCTTCTGATATTATCTCTTCACCTACTTTCACGAATCCAATGATAAATTAAGATTTTCGAAACATTCACATGATTTACTTGTTCTTTATTTTGGGGTAGTGTTTGAATAAAATTCCCAATCCTAAAACTTTTTCCCTTTTTTCCAATTTCTATCCCCATGAATGCTAGTGGATTTATTTGCACTCACACTACTTTACTGCTCTCTTTAAGCTTCTTTAGGTAGAAAATAGACAACCACTAGCAGCAAAGTCTACTGAATAGCTGCGAAAGGCAGCCGATATTTTGCATATATAATAGTATATTGAACAGAAAAGTTATCTTCATGTAACTTACAGGTCACGCATTCGAGCTATGGAAGCATCTACATCACACTCATAGAGGTGCGGCCCTTCTCCGGACCATGAATATAAGATGTTTTGTGCAACAGACTGTCCTTTTTGTATCTTAAACAAACACAAACAAACAAAAGTGATAAGTTCAGACAATTCAAAAAGCAAAGCAATGTAAGTATACAGATAACTACCATTGAACTAATCCATCGTTATCATTAAGATAAACATTCTTAGTTAATCATGGTATAACCAGTCGCCAAAATTGACCAACAAGCACTACATAACATAAAATTGTCTTTCTCACGCTTAAAAACTGCAAATCTGATTTTTGTAAAATTCTACACGTAATTTTATAGACTATTTTGACAGTAGTGTCACATTACAGAGGAAGAAAGTGGAAACAATATTGTAAACAAACAAGATACTCCTTTTTCTTGGAATCAACAAGCAACATGATTTTTGTCAACATAGACATCCTAGTCTAAAGAACCTACAGGATTAAAATAAGCTTTTATCATGTTTCTAAACACTAATCAACTGCTTGTATTTAAAAATCATCTTCACCGAGCACGATATATTAAAGAAACTCCAATAATCCATCGAATAGCACAGTAAAATCAACTCCAACAAAGGATTAATTGTTATTGGCATTCAGTGCACATTAGGTGTAAACATACAACAACATATCTAGTGTAGTCAAGGGTAGAGTGTACGTTGACCTTACCCCCTACCTCAGAGGTAGAGAGTTTGTTTCTAATAGACCCTCGGCTCAAGAAATTAGGTGTAAACATGTGATACCAAAAAAACATGGCTTGCTGCAGACACAAAAGAATAGATGGGACTCCATCTATTCAAGTGTAGGACCATTGTTATATTCATCAAAACAAATCTTGACAATGCCCTCTCATGTGGTTAGCCACTTCTGACGATCCACATTCATGGAAGTGACAAGGTCTCCATTAACAGTCAAATAGATGCATGATATTAGGTGAAGGGTCCCAATACTAGGACACCATTACATGCAAAAGTCTAATAAAGTTGATCTCTAGTCGCAAATACAAAAATGAGAAGTTGGACCAAATATCTTTTTTCTCAAAAGATGCAGTAACGATCTTCCAAATGTGACAAAGAAGATTCCTCGTTGGCCATTTTCATGATACCTACTCTGACTAACATGTGTCTGAGAAGTTAAATCAGTGGGACAAATTGGTTGGCAATTCGTTATTATCAGCAAGAGCGCATTAAACACAATTACGCTATGATAATTGACATTCTCATAGGCATCTCAGATACAGATATTATTCTTTCAACAAATACATTCAGTTTATAACTAACCTCGTCCAGATATATTTGTCTGCATATGGAAAGCCAAGTAATAGAAAGAAAAGAGATGAAAGACAAACTCACTTTCACTTCTTGACATTCTGTATTCAACCAGACTAAAACAGATAAGCACCTTTAAAAATACAATATACATCAAATTAAATGTCCGGAAAAATTTTCTACTACTCAATGGAACACCACTGAACTTCTAAATATTCGTAAAAACATTGAATTTGTTATTACTAGTCCAACTTTAAAGAAACAATAGCCTCAGAAACTGTCTGATAAAGCTCTCAGAATATCATTCCTACAAGCATCACTCAAATACAACTTCATAAGAAAGTGAATTTTTCCTTCAAACCTGTTGGACAAAATTAACCATATAAACCTAATAAACAATGCTTAAACTATTTTGATTCTTTTTCTTTTCTTTCTTTTTTATTTTCTTTTAGGCAAAAGGGACCCAAGCTCCTAAGATGACCTAAATGCCGCACTATCATGGGAATCTGCATGCTGCTCATATTCAAGAAAAGGACTACCACTACATATTAACTTTTAGAGCACCAAGCGTCATTTCAATTTTTCACTGCAATGCTGATCAAATAATTCAAATCCATGTCTGGGCTATAAATAGAAGTATAGAAAGAATGACCCCAGATTGCACCTTATGGGACAATAAGGGAGTTCTTAACACCACTCATAACATCTTTGAAATGTAAAAGTCACATAGAAGGGCATCAAAGGTGGGTGAAACCTATATAGAAAAGCTGAATGCAAAAAACCCGAAGGATCCCAACTTACACAAATACTTGTCTCCCTAAGAAGTATCATCACTCCCTTGGTACATAATTAAAACCTAGAGTTATAAGTTTCTATGCCTAACAATTCTATTGGCATTATTTTATCCCACATTCCGGTCACTTCAACTCCCTTAGTTTATGATAGAGACGTCTACCCTTCTTTTGTGGGGAGGATAAGTAATAATAGACACGCCTCCTTTAAAGGTGAAATAGACATGCTTCAACATGAATTCAGGTTTTCTATTCACTTAAGAGTTAAGAAGTATACATACTGGAATTTTTCACAGAACAATTCAACTATATAGTTTAACAATCTTACTATGATCTAATGCATGATCCTGGAAGATACAGAAAGGTCAAAGGCGTGGTCCTGAATCAGTTCAAATCTGTGTAAGGTTTCACAATAATTAAAGCAATGGCAAACAATTCTAAGAGATCATGCAAATGCAGACATTGCAAAAAAGAAAGGCCACTTTCAAGGTAACCTGGACAATGTAATTATCTATATACCATGAGTAACCAGAAGATACCATATCATTTGAAGCATTTTGAACATTCAAGCTGGGTCTTGGGGGATTATGGTGAAGGAGTAAAGAAGCTACGGCCAACAACAAGCAGCTTTCCACTTATGCACACCCCACATTTTAATCATTTAATGTCTAAACCACCAATTTAGAAAGAAAAGGAAAAATATAAATGGCCACATCAGAGTCTAAACCACCATTTCAGTCTCTAAATTATAATAAAATGGAAGTCGCGGAATTATAGCTATCAATTCAAATCAACCACAAACACAAGAGATTGATAGAAGGAAGAAGTATTATAGATTTAGGACAATTCTACATATATTAGATATTTCGTCACATGTATAAGAGAAGCCAATGGAGCTGTGCTATAGGAAAAATTGAAGTCTGCAAACTTGAAGTCATCTGTTAAATTCTCCAAGGGAGCAGGGTTTACTTGTAGTTGTTTATATGAATATCAAATGTAGGTAGCTTTCTACCTAATATTGATCTGTGTTCATCACTCGACAAAAAAAATCCCGCATATTTCCACTCAAAAAAAAGTGTATAATAGTTGGCCATTTATTCCAATTCCCCAGTCAGTGGTAGACAAACTGAGAAGCATGACTGTTATACCCGTGGGGTAGCTGTTCTGCTAATATCTAAGCAGAAAGGACAGAATATATTCAATGTAGACCCAAACGAGATCGAAGACACTAGATATTGAGCTGCAATCATTTTCTTTGCTATGTAGCACAAATACAGGTACATCTGTCCAGTGTAATGTGGACATCACTAACTGGAAAAAGTACTTGTCAGATGCTCCTGATCCCTTCAACCTGTTGTTGAACCCCACAGGAAAAAATCTACACTTTGGCACCTTAATTATAAGGTCTAACATTTCTTTTTGCACCCACATATACTGCAAAATCCATAGAACAAGCACAATACCCTAGGCAGGGATTCCAAAGGAAGCACCATCCGTCAAGTAAAAACCTCTAGCGCAAATGTTGAAAAATAGACACCCCACCCATTCATAATGTGGGACTCCAAGCCATTATAAACTACTCCAAAAATGTCTCATCTACTCTCACCCATGGAAAGATATCCTCTCAACAACCTGACCTGTTCAAGGATGGTGGAAGGCACATAAATGAAATGAAATAGAAAATTGATCTTGGGTCCAAATACTTCATGAGGTGAGAATTGTCTAAGATCATATAAGGAGATTATAGCCCATTCCTTCAACTAATGTGAAACAATTAACACCCCTTTCATGTCCAAAATCGGTCATCTAGAGCATGAACAACAACACATAACATAGGGCTCAACATTGGAAACACAACAATAAGGATGGTTTTGGCACTGGTGACATATACCATGTAATAGAAAAGAGTTTTAACCCTAACTCAACTCCAAAAGCTAGCTTATGAGTTGAGGATTCCCACTCCTAATTACATAATTACAGGGATTCTGAACCTTTTCATATTTGCAAGGAATAGATTCTAGTCATATTCACTATTTCCTAATATTTACATTGTTTAATAGAATTATTTGTATAATTCAAAATAATGAAAACCTCATGCTAAACATGCATTATCACCAATGCTCTTTTACTTAGGCAACTGATCGTTCCTTCTTTCCACATAAATGAACTAATTACTACACTAGAGGCTTAGCAATCTGTATTAACCCACTACTCATCCATTCAACAATAAAAACTATTACACCTTAATTCCAAACTAGTTAGGGCTGGCTATGGCCTATGGAAATCATTAACGTCCATTTCACTCCATTTGAACTCGTTTTATTCAAATACTCAATCATTTGTCTAAAAAGACGAAGTAGTTTTTTTTAAGATTAGAATCCTCGATGTCTTCTACTAACATGTGATTCTCTAAACAACTTAAAAACTTCTGGAAGACATCAAACTTAATGTAAGTGCATCAATATGACAAACCTTAATTCAAATTTATTGGAAACTCCTATCCAGAGTTTTTGTTTCATTTTGTTCTATTCTTTGCTAAGTCTACATGAATTCCTAAGATTGTAGATTTTTTTGGACAACTTAGCTCTATCTGATTTTAGGTCTAACTCATCCTTTTTAACAACTTCAATCATCATAGTAAGTAACACCTTCGGACAAATACATTTGGAGGTCCGCAATCAGATAAAAACCATCTCAAGGAACTTTTCTTGTTTTATCCTCCATGTATGGACCTGGACCTTTTGTCTGATATAATTATTTATAATCTTGTCTAATTTTGTATGACTGCATATCCAGCTTTAAATGAACATTCCTACAACACCCATTGAATGGAAATGATGGGTCATAGAGACCCAACACTCACTTTTAAAATTTTATTTCTATTCTCACTACCGTGTTACAGAACTTGTCTTTCCCTTTGAAAGACATACTCCTTACCAAACACCACTCCTCCAGTACTCGTCCATTTTAGGTATCTAGCCCTCTGCCTTCCATTAAAATTTATAATACAATTCTCTTGAATCATGAAGCATATATATTTGAATTATCCACTGTAACAAGTTAAAAACAAATAAATACACGTAGACATCACTAGAGAAAATGTGTCAAAAGAACCAGTGAAATCAAAGGGAGGAGAGGGAAGCATAAATAGTGGGAATTTACAAGTTTATTGCAACAATTGGGATTCCTGAAAATCGAACAAATTATTAGGAGTATTAAACTACAAACAAGCTTGCAATTTTTTTTTTGTTGAGAAGACCCTGGATCAGAACCTAATGGCGACTCCAAGGAGTACAGAAGAGCACCAATGTAGACTACCAAAATATGTCTAAGCATTTTCATGATCCAATTATGCAACTACAACCGTCCTTGGTGCCAAAGATACCCCATCTATGAAACAAATTATACCCTACCATTTTTTTCTATAGGGAAAGACCAGAAAGCTAGTGCGAAAGAGTATTCTGTTCATGCACTACACGTCAGAAGATATTTCTGAATCCTTATCTCATCATACAACCAATTAGCTATATATACGAACCACTCAAAATGGCTACAAGCTACAACTCAAGACATAGGTCACATGCGTAAGGAATTGATATATTGTCACACTACCATCATGATTCATGGGAAATTGGCCCTGTACAAATATTCGTAGCTACCAGAGATTGATATCAACATAATATGATTATGATTGCTATAAACCACCTAATTCTATCAGACTATAATACACCTTAGGAAAAAACGCAAAGCCTGAGCCCCATTTCTTTCCTTTCAAATAAACGTAAACTGTGCAAACCATGAAAAGTTTAAGTAATACCAGTACAAGCATAGACAGCATGTTCAATGAATTGCATGGCTGAGATTGTGGATCAAGCATCAAAATAGCATGAAGTTGGATTTTCCCTCGAACTAGGTAGATCTTATAGGATGCAAGCTTAATCACAGTAGAAGACATCAAGTGCAAGACACAGCAATAGTAACTTCCTCCATATTCCTGAAAAAAAATCATTAGGATGTCGCTGAACTCTTCCATTTTCCCCTTCACTTGGTTAGGAGGGGAAGGTGTGATCTTTATAAAGGAATCCTATATTCCAGTTTCAATAACTCTGTTAAGGATGCAGAATAAGAAAAGGAAGAAAAAGCAAACTGAACAGCTAAACAGAGATGGAGAACTTTTGATGACATTAACAGCCTACATCAAATTGCGGAAATCTATTAGGAGATACGCTAGAAAGCAAAAAATTAAAAGGCAAAGTAAAATAAAGAAAATAGGTTAAGTTAGCACATTCCAGTAAGTATCCCATCCACATTTTTTTTGATGAAGTAAGTATCCCATCCACATAACTCTATGCAGTCTCATGATTGACAACAACATTATATCAACACACCTATCGATAAATATTGAAAATGAGAATTCTGACTAAACCTATCACTCTACATTGCACATCTAATATACATTAAAACGGAGACACAATTGGTTCGACACCTATATCCTTCGCACATTTCTTATACTCTGGCTTCAGCTAAAATGTTCTCTTGGTTTCCTCCTCTTTTGTTGCACATGCAAAGTTTATTCACCATATCTTTCAAAAACTGTTGCAAAACAAGCAAGATAATCAGGTTACACCATCTGGGATGGGATAGTTGAAAATGCACTGCATAGCTGAAGAAGGACATGCAACATCTTCCAAATCATTTATGTATTCTCCTCTCCTTTTTTATTGGTTTGGTACCCTGAAAATCTAAATTGCGCGGACTCTTCACTTTTGATGCCGCACCCGTCTCGGATTCTTCAAAAATACACTACTTTTGGCGAATCCGACACGCACCCGTTGGCATTTTTGAAGAGTCCGAGCAACATAGCTGAAAATAGTCAAACTAAACATTTGGAGAGGGTAAAGGACTAGTCAATAGATATAAGCAAATATTAATGGTTCAACCTACAGAACCATATAAGATGTGACTAATGTTACCTAATACATAAACTAATATTGTTCATGCGACGATAACTGCTCGCTTATTGTTATAACCTAAAATGTATACGTCCAATGCTTCGTATCGACTTCTAATTCATTTATTTACATCTTCCCTCATGCTAACCCGGTGCAAACACGCTTTTGAAAAGTTAGGTTTCTTTAGAGTATCCATCATTATAAATGGCAACCCGATGCACTAAGCTCCCACTGCTTTGAGAAATTGTGACTTTCAAATAAAAGTTTATAATTTCTAAAGTTAAAGAGAATTCAGTAGTATGTTAGTAACATTATTGGAACTGTATCTTTCTTCAGTACGGTTGTACCTGGACTCTGGACTAATATTGCTAATGGATAGTAAACATTGTATCATTAAATCTATTGTCCACATCGCTACTTGGTCATTTTAGGAGGAGTTCACAAAGGACTAATAAATCCCACTCTCTCTTTCTGGCACCAAAAAAAAATATAAAATTAACTGATGATGGAATAGACGTCGCAATTGCATGACATAATGCAGGTTGATCAGTCTTCTAGCACTAACTGATCCAAACCAAATTTGGTTGTGTTTCAAAGAACTTAAACATGATACCTCAAGTTCGCCATGGGTCCCTCACAGTTCTATTAACTTCTGGCCCCCTAATAGAAGCTGCTTTCTTCTTGTCCTGCACAGAGACCATGGATATACAGAGGCCCAGTTATCCTAATAGTTTTCCTCCAAAGATTAGAGAAGATCATGGAAAACACTTCCCACCGTTTTAAGTTTCATGGAGAACAGTTCCCACTGTTTTTAACTTTAAAGAACATATTCAATGCAGCAAAAAAGGAGTGCATTTGTTCTAAGAAGAATAAAAAGGAATTCTATTATCAGGTGGGTGAACCCTCATAGGCATCATGCGCCCAAAAGCAAGACGAAGTGTGTACTAATGTGTTTACCATGTTGCCAGTAGGCCAAAAGCATAATTTACAGGCCACACCCATCATATGGTATTGTATATTCTGAAGGGAATCATGGAAAGGTTTCTATGCTTGCAGCTGGTATGACACACGGTCACAAACTTGGAAAATGACATCATGTGGAATAAGATACATTACATAACCAGAAAGAGGCCTAGGATACACCTCGTAGACATAAGTACTTAAGCTTTCAAGCAATGCCAACAAAACAAAAGTGTGAGCTGATTCCAGAACTGAAAAGATAGCATTTCATACTAGTTAGTAGAGCTATGATAGTTCAAAATCATACAACTCAACATGCTAAGAACTTTTGAAAGGAAGGATATAGAGGATCACCAAACAAAAGTACAAACCTACCAAACTAAGCTATTCTATGCAAATCTATGCTTTTTAGATGCAATGTAATTCACATTGCCTAAACACGAGGAAGCCTAACATATAGGCTTCAAAAGAACCATAAACTTAGTAAACCTCTAATGTGTGGTCTTTTAATAAATAAAGATTACAGAATTGGTCTTAAAGTTGGAAAGTAAACCTCTTCATTCACTTTTTAATTGGTTTTGTGGCTGTGAGAAATTCTTTGGCATTCTTTGCCACATCGGCCTCCAGTATTGCTTCTAAGATAATGTCAGACCCTTTTGCTCCAGCTTTACGTTTTGGCAACAATCCTGCGCTTTCAGCAGAGACAGGAAGTACAACAATACTGCCAGATTCATCGGTCAGTTCACTCAGACCTTCTCTCTCTATAGATACAGATTTCAAAGGAGCCATCTCTGCCAATCTCGCATAAGCAGCTGCTTGGCTGTGCATATCAGATAAAGCTGAGTTCCTTGAATTATGCTCCTTAGGTGTGATAGTTACTGTTTTGCTCTCTTTATCAGATTTTTGAGGTCTATTTTCAACTATTGTAATGTCTTCATCAGATTTTTTAGGTCCATTTTCAACGATTGTGCTCTCTTCATCAGATTTTTGAGGTCCATTTGCAGTCGTGTTATCCCCAGCTGTAGTGTTGATGTTGTCCACTAGCCTTGATGTCAGTGGACCAGGATTCATAAAAGAGATTGTTCGAATTTCATGACGTATAGCTTCTAGTTGAGCCATGGTATCTTGCAGTTCCTTATGCACCTGGCGAGCTTGGGACTGCTGCATGACACTTTCTAACTGGCCACGGGCCAATTGAACATAACCAATGGAACGCCCAGCAAATCTGCCTAGTGTTCTAGCGATGATTGGTAGATCTTTAGGTCCAATAAGAGCAGCAGTAGCACCAAGCAACAGAAATACCTCTCCATATGAAAATCCCAGCATCTCTTTTTTTTCACTTTGCTTCTCTCTTATGTTTATAGACCACCCCTAAGAAGATTGTTTTCAAGGACTCTTTTCGGAAATTCGCTCAGGGAAGTCGTCTATGAGACTTGCTGGTGGGCAGTTAGCCATGCCAGACACATGTTGTTGACTCTTCTGCCATCACACTATGTAGAATTCCTACAAGGTTAAACACAAAACAAACAAAACACAGTACTTATCAAGAAGCAAAACGAAAAACGAACTAGTCAATATTTACAAAATACATCAAATCACATACAATGACTAAAGTTTAGCAACACAAACAAGAAGCACAACTAGGTTTGTTCCGAAATCAATTACTTAAGACCAGCTAGAACTCCTCTTGTGGGTGGAAAGAATTTTACTGTTAGAAATGATATACTAGTTCAGTGACCAACGACAAACAAAACTACAAAAAGTGTTGGGAGAAGTTCTACAAAGTGAGCAATTGCCATGCAAAGCACTCAATTCTGAGATTACCACTTAATTTTCTATGGCTGATTACTGCACGATTTATCCCTCTTGAATCCTTACAAGGATGCTCCATCATAGAATTCAATACTCAACTATACCAATATCAATACCAAAACCAGCTGCTAGAAAATTGATGACTGAAATTCCAGTGCTATATAATAGTCCAGAATGAAGGAATAGCCTTAATGATAAGCAGATAAGCAGAAATACATCATTATGAAACCAAAACGACAGAGATTAATCCATTGGTTCACGTACATAAATTTATCAAAACGTGCAATAGTAATAACTAGAACTTGTCCAAAATCCCTTTGTATTATCTTTTAACATTACTTTGAGTTGTCTCCCAGAACACACATTGAGGACAGAGTCTTTGTACATACTCAGGCAGTAGCTCTTAGGCATACTCCCAAATCCTAATCTCGTTTCAGCCATCTCCATCAAAAAAGCACAAAAATGTCATTGATAACAAAGACTATAGGCAACTCAGATAAAACACATAAATAAACGGTAATATGTTTAGTTTTGCTTCTAACGCACACAGAAGGAATATGCTCAGATAAAAGGTCAAAGGTAATTACTTGAAGACGCGAAGAGTCCTCGGAATAGAGCGGATCAACAGAAACAATGATTTTAGCTACTGATTAAGAATCAACTACGATTTGAACAATATTCATTTACACTATTTGGCTTATCGTTACTATTTCTACCATTGCCATGGCCATGATCTTCTTCCTCTATCTTCTTCAGCAATCGCTTCCGCTTCGACGGGCAATGAGCAATCTCTTCAGGTGCAGCTCCAAAAGTGTGAAAACGGGAACCGGACCTATTAGAGCCGGATCCGGGTCGAATTTGACGCCGTGGAGTCCACGCGCGAGTTGATATATATCAGCTGACGTGGTGTTAATCTTCTGATGTGGTCCACAGAGGCCCCAAACTATGATTTAAGTTTGGGCTTTTGGATCCCAGTTGGGCTCGAACTAGGCCCATTAGTTTGAACCAGTATTGGGCCAGGCTCCTAAATATTGACAACACAATATCACTCAATATGCAAAAGAGAAAGTTACAGATATGTACGGTTCGATAACTAGTTTACTATTATGGTCGAAATATACACAATATATGCATTTGCATAAATTTTGGTAACTAGTTAATCAAAGTGTTTAGTATCGTAATTACTCCGATGCAGAATGACACAAAAACACATCATCTATCTTGAGGAAATATTATGTCAATCAATCTCTTGGCCATACATAAAAAAAAGGGTGTAAAATTCGAATAAAATAACTACATAACTTGCTCATAACATAACCTCTTAATTTTTGGTGCAATATAAACATAGCCTCAAAGATTATACGAGTCGTAAACATAACTATACAAGTATGACTGTTTACAAAGAGGAAAAAACATATGGTCTTGGAAAAAAAAAATTGGGAATGTTGGTTTGGTCTATTAATAGTTTGACAACTTTAATACTAGCAACTCTACGATGAAGTTTTTGTATACTAATAAATGTTGAGAGATTGGTGTTATTTAATCTACTTAAACTTTAAAAGGAATATATTATAATTAATCTATTCGAACTTAATCTAATAAATCAGTTTATATCGTGTTATATCAATTTCATTTCCTTATAAAAACGAAAAACTATAGCATGAAAGACTTGCCTCCAATAAATGGGGAACAATAATATACATACATGCCTTTTAAGAAACAACTTACCTTTTCTTGCACATAATAGCTTACGTTGTCTTCTTTTGATTTCATTTTGTTTGATTGGCTGCTGGCTAGTGGATAACATACAAGTGGCTGATGAGTAATGAGTAATGAAATGGACATAGATATTTTAGCTGCTCTATCTAACATTCCTTTTTCAATTTAAAAAGAACGATTCCGTGTCTCAAATTATTTATCGTAATTTCTATTATAAAAAAAAATACACTTGAACAGAAGAAATCAAACTCGATGATTCAGGAAGACTTAAGAGAAGTCTATGTGATCTTTTATTGACCTGAAACACAAGCTTTTAATTATCTCAAATTCATTATTTTATAAATACAAAATAAATTAATTACTTTTTCTATTTTATCCTTGCTTTTAAAAACTAAACACCTCAATAAATGAAATATTTGATGAAAAAATTATATCTTTAATATATAAATAATGTAATATAAATAAATAAATATATTTTATCCTTGCTTTTAAAAACTAAACACCTCAATAAATGAAATATTTGATGGAAAAATTATATCTTTAATATATAAATAATGTAATATAAATAAATAAATAAATAAATAAATAAATAAATAAAACTAAACACCTCAATAAATGAAATATTTGATGAAAAAATTATATCTTTAATATATAAATAATGTAATATAAATAAATAAATATATTTTATCCTTGCTTTTAAAAACTAAACACCTCAATAAATGAAATATTTGATGAAAAAATTATATCTTTAATATATAAATAATGTAATATAAATAAATAAATATATTTTATCCTTGCTTTTAAAAACTAAACACCTCAATAAATGAAATATTTGATGAAAAAATTATATCTTTAATATATAAATAATGTAATATAAATAAATAAATATATTTTATCCTTGCTTTTAAAAACTAAACACCTCAATAAATGAAATATTTGATGAAAAAATTATATCTTTAATATATAAATAATGTAATATAAATAAATAAATAAATAAATAAATAAATAAATAAATAAATAAATAAATAAATAAATAAATAAATAAATAAATAAATAAATAAATAAATAAATAAATAAATAAATAAATAAATAAATAAATAAATAAATAAATAAATAAATAAATAAATAAATAAATAAATAAATAAATAAATAAATAAAATTAATTAATATCTTTTAAGAAACGTATAAAAAAAATATGACAAGTAATTTGAGACATAATGCATTCACTTTTTATATTTCTCTAATTGGGCCAACTATCCCGTCCAAATACTATGGTACGTCATGCCTGATGTCTCCTCTCATATATTTTCCCCTAATTTTCTTGTTGGTTAACAGAGTGTTTTTGTCACATTGGACTTTAACACTAACTTTAACCTACTAGCACTCTATCACTTTAGATTTTCAATTCTTTGGAAAAAGATCTTCGTAAAAAAATAAATATTAATTTGATAATCACGTCTAATTTGACAGAAGATTTTTTTAGTAGTCAAAGTCACTGATTTTTAATGACATAAATAATATGTGGTTGATAATTATTGTATTCTATGAAAAAATCTGATTCAAAAACGGAAAAAAAATAATTCCTATGTTTGGATTGATTGTTATCGTGAATTCGTAATAACTTTTTTTTTTAAAAGAATTTTAGTATAAGCTTGTTAACTTAATTTTTATCATGTCATGATTTTCATTTTAAAACATAAATAAAGACTGCGATAGCTAAGGATGTATTTCATATAGGAAAATGATTTCCTACCTTTTTCACTTGTCATGAAACAGTTTTGTTCTGTATTTTTATTTTGTTTATTCATCCATGTCATATTCTAGACCTAATTTAAATGTATAAATATTTAAAGTTTATATGTTTATAAATCTTAATCCCAAGTTCCCAACTAGTTGAAGTACAATTCCTATATTCATCAATTGCATTTCTTTTTTTGTTATGTTCTCTTGAATTTTAAGAGAGTATATATATATTTACATGCTTTTTAGTTTGTCTTGTTATATTTGACTCCTTTAATCGATATTTGTTCTCTATTTTGTAACATATGATTTGTATCTTTTTGTTGAGCATGATTACATGTTAGCAAAAAAAACTCATATAATATTATATCTATTTTAAATATATACATTTATATAATACTTATCTCAGATGGATATGGTTATCCAAAAGGCTTAACATTTGTGTTCATATAACATTATTGACAGTATCGGCTCAAGATAATTAGTGGTTTAAAGCTAAAAATAAATCTGAGGCCTAATTGTTAATTAATTTGTTTTTTTATTTTTGAGATGCAAAGTTATTTTTGTTTATTGATTTTTTTTATTTTTTCTATGGTGTTAAATTAAAGATATATATATCAAAATATTTTTTAATCTTGTAATCTTAAACATGTCATGCGGAAGTTAAATTTAGAGATTGACAATAAAGAAAGAAACATTCTTTAATGTTTCGAAATGAACTTAAAAAAGACATAAAATGAAAGACACAATACATTTTTATTTTATTTTTGTTAAAAAAGAGTTATAATGTTATAATAAGAATTATACTATTACTAAAAAATAGGGCCTCTCAAATTTGGGGTCTTAAACAGGTGCATCATTTTTAAAGGTACTGAGATGGGCCTGATTATTGGTTTCACAACAATTTGTTTATAATTTAATTTCACATATAATAGGAAATTGACATTATTCAATAATCTCCCTCTCAACACATGCTTCATGCAACATGTTGCTCTTGAAAATTAAATTTATGATCACTTTGATTTTGATATCACTTGTAATTAGATTGAGTGCTTATCATTATGATAAAAATGAAATTTATTTCTTAATTAAATTCATCAAATAAACGTCATATTTGATATTATTCTGAACTGAGTCACTCAATCCTAGAGTAGGCCTGGTATTTTATCAATATTTGAATTTATGTTTTAAACTTTTAAAAAGGAAATAAATGGTGATAATTAATTGGTTACTATTAGTTAGAGATCCTATTTTATATTTGTTGACCCGTAAAATTCGATTTTTGTATTGACAATTTCTCCTACCTAAACCAGAAGGAAAAGATTAGGAATTTTTATTTTATTTTATTTTATCATTTATACATTCATTAATTTTCAAGATTAGGCAATAAAAAATCAAATGCGGGTCCCAGAAATGGACCCCATGAAAGGATAGAAAAGGATATTATTTCAAAGACACCCTTTAACTTATTAGTGACCAACGGAAGCAACCTCTCTTTTGTTGTTATCTGCAAAATTGTCCTCTCATCCACTTGTAGAAACAAATAAAATAGTAAAAAAACAAAAACTCGGATGAAATGATAAATATTTTTTTATTTTTAATTAGATATCTTATATTTTGAACCTTAATGAAATAGTTTTTGTTACACTCTGTTTGAACGGTTGGTATGTATTACTATGAATTTCACAATGTATTGTATGATATAGTTTTAATGATTATAATATTTGAATGGTAAGTAGATCAAAAGAACAGAATAGTGAGAGAATTACTATAAAAAGTAAAATAATTAAATAATAAGTAAAAATAATATGAAAAGAAAATATTAAAATGATGGAACCAAACCATATAACATAAAAAAAAAATTAGTACTAACAACTAAAACAAACTTAATACTTAAACTAACAATAAAGCACATCGCTACCATCCAAGTGCTGGTCTTTTGGTGCAGATTTGAATTTAGGGTGTGTTTGGTATGAAGGAAAATGTTTTCCTGGAAAACAAGTTGATTTTTGACTTATTTTCTCATGTTTGGTTGGTGATTAGAAAATATTTTTCGAAAAAGATTTTTAGTGTTTGATTTATGAATGAAAAATATTTTTGAGAAATATCTTTTATTTTTACTAGAGTAGAAAATAATTTTTGAAATTGAAAACATTTTTTAAAAACAAACTTAAATATTTTTTTTGGGGGATGGG
>NW_006238958.1:865515-903289 GCF_000226075.1 Solanum tuberosum
GGGGGGGGGGGTGGTTGGGGGCAAGTTTGAGGGTAGGAACAAAATAAATTGATTTTTTTAACAAAAAAATAATTGTAATTTGAAGTTGGAAGAGAGTTTTGGAAAATGTTTTCCATAAGTTTTGAAGGAAAGTCATTTTCCCTAAATTTGAGGAAAATGAGTTGATTTGGAAAACATTTTCCAAAACATTTAACCCAACCAAACATGAGAAAATTGGAAAACATTTTCCTTCATACCAAACACACCCTTAATCGAATTTCAAAATAAATACGAATAGAAAAAGAACAAGATAAAGGAGTACCGGCGACCAGTGAGCACACGTATCATGAGGTGAAAGTTACACGTGTTACAATCGCAACGGCTAAGTCCCATACCTACTATGTTCTGGGAGCCAATATAAACTCGAGTAGCTGAAGACGAATGAGAAAATATCTCTTCTTTTTCTTCTTCACTCTTCCAATGGATCGTCTTTTTCTCTTATCTCTTCTCGCTTTGGCACTATTCTCGTCGGCGATTGCTTTCTCCGACGACGATCCGCTGATCCGGCAAGTCGTATCGGAAAACGATGACAACCATATGTTAAACGCCGAGCATCACTTTTCACTTTTTAAGGTTAAGTTTGGAAAGATCTATGCTTCTCAGGAGGAACATGACCATAGATTGAAGGTATTCAAGGCTAATCTTCGCCGTGCGAGGCGTCATCAGCTCCTTGACCCTTCCGCTGAGCACGGTATTACGCAGTTCTCCGATCTGACTCCATCGGAGTTTCGCCGGACCTACCTTGGACTTAACAAACCCCGACCTAATCTTAACGCTGAGAAAGCTCCGATCCTCCCGACTACAGATCTTCCAGCTGATTTTGACTGGCGTGAGAAAGGAGCCGTCACCGATGTTAAAAATCAGGTATTTTAAATATAGATATGTTTGTTTATGTGATTAATTGATTGTTTTCCGGTTTTTTTTATTATTATTTTGTATTTATCATGGATGGTTTTGACTATTATAGGGCTCATGTGGATCATGCTGGTCATTCAGTACGACTGGAGCAGTGGAAGGAGCTCACTTTTTGGCGACTGGAGAGCTGGTGAGCCTTAGTGAACAGCAGCTTGTGGACTGTGACCATGAGGTTAGTATTCTTCTTGCCGTTGACTTTTCAAAATTTGATCAGTTCAATATCATTTTGTTTCTTTATTTTTGTGTATGTGCAATTAGTTATGTTATGCTGGTGTTGCTTTACATATTAGTCATTTTGCTCTGATCATATGCTTAGCTCTGCATAATTCATTTAAATTTCTTATCGAATTAGCTAATCTGTTTGAAAGGGTATACGGATTTGCTATCTGTTGGAAAGGGTTTATAAACTGGGAAAGGATTGAACTTTACAGTTGTTTTAGGTAGTTATACTATTGGGGCTGGGGAGAGTGCAAGGCAAAAGCATATAGGATTGTTCTATTTTCTTGGTTCTCATATCTGCCAGTAAATTACAATGGTTACTTATGTTCTTTAAACAGACTCGATCTCGAATTAGTTGGGTTAGTTTTTCAAACATATCATATATAATGGGTAAAACGTTGTGCCAAACTCTGTATTATTGAGTTTTCTTGCCAAAGCTAGTTATATCTATGTTGAAGAGTAAACTATTTGGGAAAGGATTAAAGATTAGAACTTTTAGCGTGTCTGTACTACTGGGGTTATGACCAGTGGTGTAAAGGCAAAAGGAAATAGGATTGTTCTATGATCTTTATTTGAAATGAATCATCTGGCGGTTCAAGAATTTAAAATGGCTTTTATTTCTTTGATGCAACATAGAAAGACAAATGAAACTCAAGTTGAGGCTAGCTGTGTGTATCTGATTATTGTCTTTTCTTCTGCTAAATACATACGTTTATGTTTTACCCTGTTAAGTGTTAATATTAAGCAAGTAATAAAAAGTTCCCTTTTGCAGTGTGACCCGGTGGAAAAAAATGATTGTGATGCCGGTTGCGGCGGTGGTCTTATGACTAGTGCCTTTGAGTATACCCTGAAATCTGGAGGTCTCCAACTGGAGAAAGACTATCCTTACACTGGCAAGGATGGCAAATGCCACTTTGACAAGAGCAAAATTGCTGCCTCTGTATCCAACTTCAGTGTTGTTGGTCTTGATGAAGACCAAATTGCTGCCAACCTGCTTAAACATGGTCCTCTTGCAGGTAATGTAGCTATAATAAACTAAAGGCTTAAGTTGAAGTTGTTTGCTAGTTTGTGAATGAGAGCAAACCAGAAAACTTATCGATTTTCTTTTTGGGTGTAAATTGCAGTGGGGATCAATGCTGCTTGGATGCAGACATACGTTAGAGGAGTTTCATGCCCATTAATTTGCCTCAAGCGTCAGGATCATGGTGTCCTCCTAGTTGGTTATGGTTCTGAAGGTTTTGCACCTATCCGTCTCAAGAATAAGCCTTACTGGATCATCAAGAACTCTTGGGGAAAGACTTGGGGAGAACACGGATATTACAAGATCTGCAGGGGTCACAATATCTGTGGAGTTGATGCCATGGTCTCTACCGTGACTGCGACACATACTACTAATCCTAATCTTTAAGATCAATTTATCCCAAGAATGTTGTCTGTGATCAAGGATTTTACTGCCATTACCCTAATCTTTGTAAATATATCGGTCAGTAATGTATTGTGAACTCATGTCTTAGATTTCATTAGCACCTTATTATCGTGCCTCAAACCATGTACTGGGATTTGTATCTGTAGTTTATACTGCAAATAATTGGAGTTTGAATTTTTAAGTTATATGGAATGCTCGAAATGCCTCTAACCCTCTTATGAGCTTAAGTATTCCGTCTCCTATAGAACATTAGTCACTGCTTCAGAGTTCTGACTTACAAAAAAAGCTGCAAATGTGAACTTGTTAACATGGTGCATCTAGAGTTGAAATATTCCGCATTTATACTGACCATGTTCACTGGATTATTAGCATGACCATGTTCATTGTTTGGCGGATGTTAGCGTCTGAATGATATAGCATCCAATAGATCGATCTATATAAAGTAAGAACACCAAGGTAACAAGATGTTACAGAGGTTAACCTTGAGCAGTTTTCTGTTTCATGAATGTTCCTAATGGGTTGGTCTTTAATGGGTCGTCTTTCAAAAAAACTTATGCCTAGTGGGGCCAAAAGTTCTTTCGAAACCAAAGTCACATCTGGACATAACTCGTAGAATATTATGATAAAAAAATACTAACGTATGCCCTCAAAAAAGTTATGAGCATTAAGCTTCATAATTAAAGATCAACACAAAATAAAAGGCAGAAGTACAAAGGACCCGATTCCATCGCTTCCACATAGAAATATGAAGTAAATTAGGCACAAGCTGTGGGCTTATAGCAGAATACTGCATCTCACCAAAAGAAATTTAACTAGTCTATGAATCATACTTTACAACAACAATATATTCAATAAAATCTCACGAAGTAGAGTCCGAGAAAGGTAAGTGTACACCTTAGGTAGTCTTGGAGATAAAAAAGATTATTTTCAAAAGACCTCCGCTAAATCAAAGAAGTAATGGAAAGGAAAAACAACTGCAGAAAAAACATGAGGACTATGCAGAGCATAAAAGGATGTTCAAATTGGTCAGTCTGTTTTCTATGTTGGGTTTTAATTGGGCTACAGGTACAAAATGGGCCAATGCGGTCTATTCGTTTATGGGCTTGTACATATTCTGGGCCGTGTCATTTTGTATGTTTTAATTAGACTAGGCAAGAGTTTTAAGAAGTGAGATTTTTGAATTTTGCGTTCTTAAATCAAAGCTGACATTAATAAATCTTGTAATCTTAAATATATCATATCATATAAGATAGTGTTGTTAAGGGTAAAATGAAAATGTTGAACTTTCATTTCAATTTGTTTGTCTTTTTTTGCGACTCATAATTTCGACTTTTCACATAATATGTTTAACAACACAAAATTAAAGACATTTCAGTACAACATATCTTTAATTTAAAACTACAAAATTTTAAAAAATCCTTACTTTTCTTACACTCCATGTCAAATCAAATAAAAAATCAAACAAACAAATTAAAATGAAGGATATACTAAATATAGAAAGTGAAAGCGTACAATAAAACAAAGCAAAACACATAAATTAAAATGGAACTCGCAAACTATTTTAGAAAATTATATCTCTAAAAATATAATAAGTAGATTGATTTCTTATTGATTAAGAGATGGCCGATTCTAAAATGATGTTAAACATATCAAGTGGTGAGTTTAAACAAATAAAGATTCTTTTTAAAAGAATTCAAATAGAAAAGTAAAACGAATAAATTGAAACATAAAGTATCTAAATTGATCTAGAGGTAGATTGATTTTTTTTATCGATGGTCAATTCTAAAATGATGGTGTTGGCACAGTTACAAAATGGGCCGTTAAACTGTTGAACGCACAAGAATATGATGTGCAACAGAGAATGACAAGTCATTCTTATTGAAGTAGTGAAAAGATAGATAAGACAATTCCATTCAACAAAAGAATAGTGCAACAACACATTAAAAGGAGATCCTGTTTCTCCATTGCATGACATAAATTTATAATATTGTAAACCAGTATTAATATCGAGCGATAATTTGATAGGACATGACGAATGTTCAATATATTGAGTCATATGATAACTAATTAAGCCGTTCCACCATTATTTGTAGTCAGGAAGTTGAAAACAGTCTGTTAGTTTGTCCTCTTTCTTATACCTAACCCCTTATGAACAAATACATCATTATAGGTGTAAACAAAAAAATATCCAATTAGATGACGGCTAGGGTTAGTGAAACGCTCTGTATTCTTAAAAGATATCTAGGTTGTGAATAAAGGGAGTTTATCCGCTTTGTGAGAATTTCCAACATAAGTCGTGGTTGCTGGCTTGCTGCATATCTACTTTCTATACGGAGAAATTTGTAAGCCTATTTATGATTCAAATACTACGATTAATTGTGATCTCTTGACTATTGAATTATTTCGAGAAACTATTGGTGTGAAATGACAGATACGGGTCAAATTGCTGGACTCCATGAAAATTAGGCATGCGGTTTTAGCCCATACGTATGAGAAGACTATTTAGAAATAAGTGGGCCAAGTGTAGCGGTCCCATTTTCGATTATTTATTGGTCCATCATATCATATCCTCTATTATTTATTTATTTTATTTTATTTTATTATAAATAAGTAAATAATTTAGATTTATTTGCATTCACCCCAAAAGACGGATCCCATGTCTACCACATTATTTTTATGGATTCATAATGCTGTTGAATAACGTGGAAATACATGCTCATTTTCTTGGAATTATTTACATAATATAATGTCCCTATGAAAGAAAATTTAGTCAAATTGGGTTAAGCTTGTGTCTTCTTTAGACAAAATAATAATGTCAAGAATATTGGTTGAAAGATGAAAATTAAAAATAATATTTGAAGTTGATTGAAGTTGGAAAAGAATATTTGTTAGAGATGTGTTAGGCTCAAATTTGAACTTTACATGATCAGAATTCTAGAATAGCAACCTCAAATACTAATTATTATAACGTGTTGAATTACACATCGATTGGACTTGAATCATTCTCTCTATATGTTCTTCAAAATCCTCAACTTTTGAGCTGGTTTATAGTTGAGTCTGACTCAAAATCCATTTTTAAATTTTATTTTATTTTATTATGGCATCACAGCTAGCTCATTCATGGTTTACTTTAACTGACTGTGCGCTCTCATGATATTTCCATGTTCGATATGTCTAAATTCTAATCCTAAGTATTCCGAGGTTATTGGGTTCCACACCAGTTGGGCCTCAATTTTTTTTATATGATTTTAAATAATTTTCACATGTCGAAGTTGCTTTTGTAATTGAGTTAATTAGTCCAATATCTATTTCTTATCAAAATGAACATTAGACTTGTTAGATTTTGCCAAACTAGAATACTCCTAAAAACAAATTTCTCAAAATTTCACCATCCTTTTCAATATATTTTTGCACTGATCATGACCTAACTTTAACATGTTTTAATAACTGCATTACATTTACAATTTGTTAAGTCATCTATTGCCTTAATGACTTCATAACATTTGCAACTTGAAAAGCTGTTGAACCCAAAGTTGGTAATAAACTGAAGTTACTCAGTCTTTTAGCATAGCGAAGTAGGGTCCTAATGTAGTGGGATCGTTTGGATTGATAGTCAAATACACCAATTCAATTACCCCTTTCATAAGGTCACAACAGAATCCTCAGGGCATTAGGTCCCAATCTTGCAGATAGACGTACAAATGGGATAGAAGAATGTAGTACTACAATTGTTGTTATTTGAAGACATTATATTATTATTAGGGGTCCAAAATACACATTAATTATTATTGCAGTCACTAAATTTGAATAGTAAAATGTATTTTATGTTGGAATGTAGAGTACTACTGACATTTATGAAGACTAAAAGGTAAAATTTTGGACCACATTTTATAAAATAAATTATTTTATTTTATTTATTTTTTAAAAGCTCAAATACCAAAAACATTACAGAATGAAGAGGCACGCTGGCTTGTTTGATTGATTTTTTGGTGGAGGCCTCAGCCTACTATTTCCTAAATTCTCCACACCCTATTAACCTATTTGTTCATATCCTAGTGTGTATTGTATCATTATTTTTGGATTTTTTCTCTTAATTGCAATCACTATTTTTCATTTTTTTCCTACTAATTTCTCTTCTTTTACCTAACTAAAAATTAAAAAAAAAAAAAACTCAAGTACATACTATAACTAACTAAGTGATTTTGACATAATTAGTTTTGTGTTCTTTTCCAATCTTTAATTTCTATCAGTCCTCCACTCACAAAAGAAAAAAAAATTAGGCTGTTGGGAGAATTTTGGGGAGATGTAGAAATTCGCAACCCTTCTTGTATAGTTAGTTCCACGATCGGTTCCATTTTATATGACACAATTAATTGTACAAGAATTGGAACCATTTAATCAAAATATTTAATAATTCAAAATGTCATATATTACAATTAAGTAAAAACTTATTTAACTCGAGTAATAATGATATCACGTAAAGTGTTGGATAGAGAGTAGTATAAGCTCTCAATAAGTCTTTTTTCTTTTTTTTTTTAAATAAGAAAGCAATAGGAGTAATAAATAAGTGGTAGATGCCCCGAGCATTTTTAGAGAGAAAAAAAACAATAGATAATGATGCAAAATCCTACCATATAGAGGTGTTAAATTAACCGGTTGAGCTGAATTTAGATGAGTCAAGATGATTTCATGAGTTAATAAATATGTACTATATATGAGTAGGTTATTGATTCAATCAAGAGTTAATAACAAGTGTTCTAATATGTCAAAATGGCATAATTCGCATTTTACTAATTTATTAATGCAATTTTTTTAAACTAAAAAGTTACCTAATATTTGTTATCGGTGATAAAAGGTGAAAATCAAAGGTATGGTAGTGAAAAATGATATAATATTAATGTGGAGTGCCTTGAGTTTCAGGTAGGCAAACAAGTAGTTGCATTTTGACTTAAGGAGAAACAAACGATAGCGATAGGACAATACTTCTCCAATCCCCAAAACAACCCTTATCATTCATACCATCTTTACTCATTTTTTCACACTGCCAGATCACGAGCTGTGATAATCCAGAGGGTAAAAAAGGAATCAGAGTAATATTCCTATTTGTATTGATGCTCGATTAAATTTGGAGTAAATTTTTTATTTTTATTTTCAGGGAAGGATGAAAGTATCTCAACCATCCTATTGGCCACTACAACTTATGTTGGTAAGACAATGTAAATATACCTTGAATTTATTCGTGTAGTATTTCTATTGTACCAAGACAAAAGAAATTTATTAACTGTAGATATTTTTTAAAATATTGAATTTATTATATTCAAAGAACGGTATAGTAAAATTGTATATTTGTTGCTCCTTAAGGAATATGTCGAGTAAATACTGAACAAGTAAAAATGGATGGAAGAAGTATAAGCAAAATGAAAGAAGTTCAAGATCATTACCTCAAGCTAAATGAAGCAGTTGCAAAGTTTTATTTCTGTGTTGAATCAGTTATTGCGTTCACAATTATAATTTATCGCTAAAAAACTTCCTAAACCCTCGTTACTTAAATTTTCTTATATATATAATCCATTCTTATCCGATTATCGAGAAGAGAATGTTGTAATGAAATAGGCAAGCACTTCCCTTCATCCAGTTAATCCATCACTAAATGAGATTAACACGAAATTTCTACTGTTTAGCTACGAAATTATCAGAGACTAATATATTTAGATTAGCTAGGTCACAAAAAGATACAATTCTATACATAGTGCAAAAAGTTGATATACACCCTGGATAATGTGTGTATAAATCCCCAGAAAAAAAAGAAAAAAAAAGGTAGTAGTTGTTGTTTGGGGACCTTATTAAAAGGAGGCAGGTGCAGTAAAAAGAAAATTGGCATGTCTAGGCAACAATAGTTTCTAAAATGTGCAAAGTCATTTATTATTCCTCACAATAAATCTGCCACTTCTCTGAATTACACTATCTTTGACATATTACAGAAACTCTACTGTACTATAAAAGCTAAATATTGGCCACAATAAACTTGATTGGGACATATAAGTACTTAATGGATAATCACAACAATGCTCATTGATATGATCAATACAATGGATACTTCCAAACTTCCACCACCTAGCTAGCATATATTTTTTTTTAAAGAAAAAATATAATAAAAGCCAGGATTTGAAATTTAATTATGAACTTATTTTTAAAATTTAAATCTATGAACTTATGAATAAACTCATAGCTCGTTTTAGTTACTAAGTTCATATTAAAGGATTTTTAAAAAAAAATACAAAATTCAATGTCTGAGCAATCTCATAGCTCGTTTTAACCCCTACCTAATATTATTGCTATGCTGCTACTATTATGTTTTTTTACACAATAACGAGGTAAAAATATATTTACACAATCAAATCGATTTTCTATAATTTCTTTTTATGCGATTAGAATTAAAAGTATTATAACAAGTAATAACTCGCTATGACCAGTTCAACTACACTCATACGAGTTGTATATACGTTAGTGTGCTAGAAGAAAATAATACTAACCTATATACATGTCATGACATTATTTAATCCTTTATTTGATAAAGTTTTCAATCTATGTATAAATAATATACATATATTAGTTATACAACCTATTTAGTATTATCAGGTTTGTACAACTAATACATAACAAACATGTTATTAGAAGACACTATATTAATATTTCTAACGTCAACATTACTAATACATTATAGTCAGTACTATTCTTATATACTCTACGAAACAAACTAATAAAGAAACCAAGCATCTAAGAACCCAATGCCAGTAAAGCCTTGGGAAGAAAAAAAAAAAGTAGTTAATGTGCGTATTGTACTATAAGTTGTTTGCCCTAATAAAGAAGAGAGTACTTAGTTTCAGAATTTTCGAAACAAAGGAAAGCTTCTCCGCATTTTCAGCTCTCTCTAAATGAAGAAAAGGGTAGCCTATATATATATAGTTAAAAGCTCTTTTCTTATTCTGCCACAAAAATATACTTAAGCATATTATACCACCATTTACTTTCAATCTCTTTATCTTTAATCACCTTTCTATGTCTAGTCTAATTTGAAGAAGAAGAAAAAATAACAAGGTTTGTTTTATTTGTCTATCTTAAAGTATACTCGAAGTTAGGGGCATATTCAAAATTTAAAGTTCATAATGTATTAGCGACCTCAAGTTCATATAATATGTACAAGTGAGTTTACACTTAGACCATCTCCAACCCACCTCTATTTTACTCTCCATTCTCTATATTTGGAGAGTAAAATAGAGAATGGGCTCTCCGACCACTCTTTAATTAACTCTCTATTCTTCATTTATAGAGAGGTGAATAGTAGTTCTCAAAATTTGGAGAACTACTATTCACACTCTCTATTTCATTTTTTCATTATTTTATTATATTTCTATTATTTGGTAATTAACACATTATTTTTAATATAAGGTCATTAATTAAATATCTAACATTCGTAATCTTTTTAAATGTAATATGACATTTTAAAAAATATATTATTTGATATACACTACTTTCATCCCGAATTAATAATATTTCAATTTTTTAAATTTTCATCACTTTAATATAATTTGATATTATTATTAATTTTCACTATGAAGAATGCACAAAATTAAAATGATAAGATGAAAATTTTAATTTAAAAATATAATACATAATATAATAATTTAAAGATAAGATAACAATACATAATAATTTTATCGCAACAATAATTCAGTAATCCGGTAGGTAGTTTCCAAATTTAACAATATTCGGAAAAAAATTAGTGTATGATCCAGAGAATTGTTGTGGTTGTGATTGCGGTTGTGCTCGTTGATTTATGTAATTGTATTTCATTGATGATTTCACTTTTATTTGAATTGTCCATTAATGTGTATATTATATAATAACTTGCAATTTATGTTATTAAGAAATTTAGAATAAAATAAATTTTTATATTAAATAAAGAATTTGAAAAAATAAAATTTTATATTACGTAAAATTTTTATAAAGTGATTATTTGAAGAAAAAAAAAAGAAGGAGAAAGGATTTATATTATGAAATAAGGAAATGCCAATGAAATAGAAATAATATTATAATATTGAGGAGAGAGAAGAAAATTATTTTTTAGAGATAAAAATAAAAAAATAGGTTGGAGTTGGTTGTCTGAAAAAAAATAAAAAATTCTATATTTGAAGAGTAAAATAGAGGGCAGGGCTGGAGATGCCCTTAAAATTGTCAAGTTTTCAGCTCTTTTCAGTATTTGCCTTATGGTGCAAAGGACTCTTATATTGTCATCCATTAGACTCAGATACGATAAATCGAATATTTTTGTTAGTTAATTTACTTGTTATTAGATGTGTGGGGCTTATCTCGTAGACATTGATCTCCTGGCCCTCCTATTGTAAAGGATGAGTTATTTATCCTTATGTTGTATTAAGAGAAAAAGTCAAGCCCCCCTCTTTTAATTATTTTCAAGATATAAAAAAATATTTAGTGCCCGTTTGGATTGACTTATTTTAGGTGTTTTTAAGTCAAAATAGCTTTTAAGCAATTTTGAAGTGTTTCGGTAAAGTTAAAAAATGCTTATAAGCACTTATTTTAAAGACAAAATAACAAAAATAAGTCAAAAGCCATAAGCCAAAAGCCAATCTAAACCGGGCCTTAGTGTAGTTTTTTTTTAAGAATTAAATTCAAGTGTGGGTGAAGTAGTTGGATTTCCTTTGAACACATGTTGTATATATTCTAAATTCCTTTAAACACATATGTTGGATTTCCTTTGACCACATACTAGTATTTTATCACAATATCTATATCCACTTTGAACTTTGTTGTATTGGAGAATGGAAACTAACAAATAATATTAGATTAGTTACTAAAAATATGTACATAAAATACTTAATTTTGACATAAATTCAATCTTTACTTTCGAAAAGTCAAACATGATAATTAGTCTGAAGCAGGATACTAATAAGTGAAAGAATTCATTGTACATCGGTGCATATAAATATAAACCCAAAAAATATGGAAAAATAGGAGACAACATCCCAGAAGAACGGACTTATTAGAAGAAAATGGTTGTCCACCCCATGCATTTCTAGTCCAACACCCTCAATAAAACAAATAAAAATAAGTAAATGAATGGTTATAAGAGGCAGATAACTCAGAGAATTAAAAATATATAAAAAAAACAAAATCTTTGGACCCAACCAAACACGAAACGTATCTATTTCTTCCCCATATAATCCGGTAAGCAATCGGATATGCTGGAAAAAAGTTAGTACTACTAAGTTCAAATGTGACCAGAAAGATAATTGAAATTCATACTTAGAGTAGAAAAAACCTAGAAAAAGAGAGTAGAAATATAAGATATGCAAAATAAACCACAAAAATATACCTCCTTCGTCCCAATTTATGTAATATAACTCGTCTTGACACAAACTTTAAGAAAGAAATACTTTTAAAATATGAAGTATGGACTCGTATAAAATGAGTTACAAATATTTGTGTGACTATTAATTATATTCATCTAAAAAGGAGCGTGAAAAGATTAGAGGTTGACACTTGGTTGAACTTTGAGATTCAAACTTCTAAAAATTTTGATTGTAAATATGTACATAGAAGTTCTATGTTTCTAGATATACTTGAAATCCATGTGAAAAAATATTATAAATCACAATGATTAACATCATAAAAAACATAATATACAAAAATTTTGATCAACGAAAACTTCATTGACTCTTTAAATTCTAATTATACCACATAAATTGCAACAAAATGAGTATCTCGATATAAAATTTATACCAAAATCTTGCCATTATCTATCTCATATTGAAGGATATAATCCTTTCGAACCAATATACCCCATGACATGATATATACTAATAATATGCATAAATTAAATTGATCTCCTACTAATTCCTCTTTGCAAAATCACAATATAATAATGGATATTATAGATAAGACAATTATATTAATACTAACAAAATAAGAGTCATACTTGAAATTCAAAATATTAAACTAACATCATATAAGAAAACCAATGTCTAAATTCATGGAGAAATACTAGAACATTAGTTTCTCCTTCCCATTACCTAAAATGGATGTCATTGAAGTTAAAGCAAAATCAATAGTTTGATTACTCTAATCCTTCCCTAAAACCAAAACGTTCTGAATTTTCATAAATTCTGAATCCGCCTCTGATTAAGGCCGGGGAGGTGGAAAGAATTGCGTACCAGCCAAGAAAGCAGTAATGGGAGTTGGATACACTGAAGGATCATACATTGTAACAGACGGCTGATGTTGGTGACTAGTGGGGGCGATTGCTGTGGTGGATGTGGTGGCGCCGGTTATAAAATTCAGTGCTTGTTGAGCGGCGCCACTTCCAGATGAACTCTCTCCACCACCACCACCGCCACTATATCGACCTTCTGGCCCTTGATCATACAGAATTCCTTTGAATAAATGTCCACCAATATTCACAGCCGTATGATAAGCATATTGATCATCTGCATCGTCGACTGCACTCACTTTTACGCATCGAAAAACAGCTTGAGAACTCACTTCTGATGGAAAATGACCACCTAACTCTAACCCTAGCATTCAAAAAAAAGAAATAACAACTTTAGTACCAAAATCAAATAATGAACTTCATGAATATTTCAGAGTAATAAAGTGAAATAAAGCAACAAAATCAGAACAATTTTGTTTCGTCAAGTTTACTTCTATACAGTAGAAAAAAGCAAAAATAAAATTGAGAAATATGAAATTTAAATATGTAAATATTATGTTTGTTGTATATATAGTCCCACGAGACAATGTTATGTAGCATATTTATCACGGATTTTTGTTCTATACGATAATTTTTCTTCCTCTTATTTTGTAATTTAGCATCAAAATTCTAAAACACACGATCTACCTCCCTGAAAAACCCACAAATTTTTTTCATGACTCATTTAAACTTTTGATGATTAAATTCTGAATCCGTCTCTGAATTTACCTGACGAGATGTTGGGTATACGAGTACAAGCAAGAGAGGAGGAAGATGGGTCTTCTCTTGGCCTTTTTGGAATATTAGAGTGATGATCAGCTCTTAAGCTAAGAAGTTGAGTTTGTTGCTGTTGATTTTGTTGTTGTTGTTGTTGAAGAGAAGTAAGTTGTTGCAACCGTTCACGTCTTTTAGCAGCAGGAACCCAGGTACTTTTAACGTGTGTATGACATGGAAATCCTCTGCTCTTACAGCAAGTCCGGCACCTCAAATGTGAACAGTCTTTTTTAGCTTGATTTCCACAATCTTGACAGTTAATTCCTCCACCAGCACTACCAGTACTACTGGGACGCATAACGCGAAACCCTGATGATGATCTATAAGAAGACGAATTAGTATAATTGTTAGTAATATTTTGATGATGATTATGATTATGATTATGATCATCAGTACCACCACCGACAATGTTGTTGTTACCACCACTACTACTACTGCTTCCAGTACTGATGATTCTTCTGTTACAACTGGGCCCCACACCAACTGAGAAATCCACATCTTGTGGTTGATGATGATGATGATGGGGATGAGGCTGAGCTCGTTGTTGATGCAACTGATAGTACTGCTGCCATAACTCGAAACCCTTATTGTAGATCTCGTCGTCTTTGAAAAGAAGTAAGCTATTTGTAGCTAATTGATCTTGCTCTTGTTGTTGTTGTTGGTTCTTATTTCCTCCTCCAGCTCCGCCACCACCTAGTGTGAAAAATCCAGACATATCTCTGCTGAAGTGTTTGTCGTCAATTTTAACTCTATATCCATAGCCAAAAAAACAAAAACAAACCTCTTTAAGCCTAGTAAATGGCTATGATATTGATCATCTAACAGCTATATTTGATTGGAATTTTTTTTTCTTTTTGGGCTATATTAAGTGCTTCTAGCAGCTTTTCAGGACAATTTTATTTGTTTTTCAGGAAATCGAAAGAGGAGAAAAAAAAAATGGTTGCACTTCCCTACTTTTATGGTGCATTAAAGTCACAGACTCTGCAACGCCGCCATGGCCACTGCTGCTACCTCTTCCTCAATTTAAGACTATACAACAGTACCATCTTTCTTGTCTCTCTCTTAAATTTGTAGTAGTACTAAAAAAAAAAAAATGGTTTCTCTCACACACACTAATTCACTCTCTCTTTCTCACACTAATTTATTTTATTTTTTCATTTTTTTGTTGTTGTTGTTGTTGTTTCCATTTCTTTTCTACAGTTCTCTTGCAGTTGGAAGCAATAAAATCTCATCAACAAGGATTTCATCTTAGCCGTTGCATGGTGATCGGACGGGTGTAATTATTCCACGTGGCGAAGAATCAGCTTTTGCTTCTTCGTCCTTGCACCGGAAAACACGCTCTACTTTTTCTGACCGTCCCATAATTAAGAAGTTTTTTCGCAAGATTTCTAATTTCAATAAAAACAAAAAATCTATCAATATTAATACCAAATGAGGAAATATAATATAAATTTAAAATAACAAAGAATTACGGTAAATTGATAAGTATTTGTTCAGTATTAATCAAAAGTTTTGAATTTGAGTTATTAATATTGAATCGATTTAAGTAAGCAGCGTTTTCATTGTGAAACTTATAAATATTGTACTCTATTGGGCAGCAAAAAGATACTCATCTTCGTTCTCTTCTACTTGTCTAATATTTTAAAAATATATTTGCATTTTAACTTGCTACTTTAATATATCAAGAAATGTTAAAGGATAGTGTGGTAAAATAATCTTGTTAATCATAATTTAGACGTGATAAATATAAATGTGACGAGTAAAAATAAATGGATAGAATAATTTTACAGCTATTTCAGTAATTTTCGGTATCACAGACCAATTGATGGACGTGGACATTAGTGGCTTTGATTACGACGGGCAAGAACCACTAACCCTAATATAAACCTATTCTAGTTATCTAAATTTATAATCAAATTATTAATTAACTAATTGAGTATCATGAACTTGTACAGTATAATTAATGATTTCTTATCTGTTCTACAATGATTTACTGAACAAAATTAATAATTCTTTTATATAGTCATTGTATAGAAAAATTAAACATTGTTTGAGATTAAAATTAACTTATATAAACCTGATAATATTATAATATAACTAGCTTTCTTAGCATGTTATAATAAGGTATTTAATTTATTTTTTAGATTACTAGTTTCACCGTTATGCACCACAAAAAAAGAACGTATAAATTGAGAATTAACGGAGAGATCATAGGTTCAACAAAGGTGCCAAAAAATAAGAGACTTTGAGCTAGAAAATATGTATATAAATTATCTTACGGAGAATTAAATCATAGATTCACGTGCCGAATAATTATTTCTACTTCCTTTTCTTTCTATTTTTCTTGTAAAACTCCAAGAATTTTTAGAATTTCAAAAACTCTTCCAACATGTTCATTAATTTGTGCAAAAAACGTCTTGTATTCCACTATAATTCTTTGCTAATCATTTTTAATTTTGACTTATTCAGCAGAGATCAATTTTATTAATATTGAGCAGAATATTTTTATATAATCGATTCTTGGAAAAGTGAATAAAAGAGTAATAGGAGATGTCTATATCTTTAGGTCAACTCCTTATGATGTAACCGGGAAGGGGGGTCTTAAGTATATAATACTTAAATTAGGATCCGGCTCCTCTCCATTTCCCTTCCCTCCATTTTTCCCAAGTTTTTGTTTGGACGTGAGACACATGGCATAGGTAAAAACTAATGGTTAAGATTTAATTGAATAAAAATAAGATTTTAATTATAATTTAGATAATTAATACTTCATAAGAAAAACGACAAGACCACAATCATAACAATATATTATTTTTTCCATAAATATATATATATATTTTTTTTTTTTCTTACTATTATTATCTTCTGTTTTTGTCCATAAATATATTATAAAATAATTTATCTTTTTCTAATTATTTTTTCCGTGCGAGTATATTTTCTATCAATTATATGTAAACTAATTTCAAAGAGAAAGTTCAAAATTGCTTTCTAAGACTTACTCATTTTTTTTAAAAAACAAAAACAAATGGAAGACAACTATTCGTAGGGAAAAAAAATTAGAAAAGAGAACGGTTTTTATAATATATTTATGGATAAGATATTATATTGTTATGAATTATGATTTATTTATGGACAAGATATTATATTTTTATGAATTATGATTATGGTATTATTATTTTTCTTATAAAATATTAATTATCTTAATTATAATTAGAATATTATTTTAATCTATAAATCTTAGCTATTAATTTTTATCTATGTCAGCTGTCTCACATAAAAGCAAGAACTTGGAAAAAAATAGAGGGAAGGAAAATGAAGAGGAGCGGGATCCCTTAAATTAGTTATACACTATTAATACAGTAGCAGCCAATAAAAAATAATGTACCTTAATTAATATATTCTTAGCTCACAGTCTGTCAGCTGTGTCTTCGTAATTGAGACATCACCAAAAAGGTCTTTCAATAATACATCCAAACAATAATAAAAGGATAGAAAATCAATAATATCACAAGATTAAATCTAATAAAGAAATAATTAATACAATATGTGGGGTTTAACAATACAGAAAAATCTAAATAGTGATGATATTATTTCTCGGGTAATGCTAAATGGCCAGAAAATTTGGCCAGAAATTTTAAAAAGCTATTAAAAAAAAAAAACTGATCTTTTTTCCACTTTTTAATTAAAAAATATTAAAGTTAAAAGAGTAAAAATGTTTAAAAAGATAAAATAACATAGGTAAAATACCATTCTAGCCAAATTTTCTGACCAAAAAGATTTTTCCTTATTTCTCACTATTTATGATACGTTATGACGTAGCATATATGCAACATTTTCTTGAATTGAGAAAAAATAGAATTACTAAACCGACCGATAACGATTGTGATAGATCGGTGAGTAGTCTTTCATTTTTAATCATAGGTTTTGAATCGAGTTCTTCTGGGTATGAAATCGTCTTTGTGAGGGAACGCTTTATCTCCATATCTGACTTTCCGACGAAAATTCAGATTTTTCAAAGCTCTAATATGAACCACAGACAGCAAAAAGAAGTAAAATAATTGTGATGACTCCGATATAGGCATCGAACATCGAATTAAAAAAAAGTACTAAACTGATCACGATGTTGATCTGTTTCAATTTGAAGGATCTTTGGTAAACAAAATATCCCAAAGATGAAAAGAGATCTTTCCAAAACATAGTATTATTATATTCAAAATGAAAAACAAAATGAAGGCTTTAATTAAACAATTCAATCTTTCAAAAAATAAATTAAAAAATATGCCATACATTTTTTCCCAAAATTTCTTTTCGAAGTTTTTTTCTAAATCTTAATGTCCATGATCCTTTTAGACTCTTTTAAGCATGAAATATTAAAGTCACGAAGATGTATTTTCCTTAATAGCTTAAATTTTTCAATAAGATAATAACACTTTAATATTATTTTAGAACAAATAGGATTTTTGAATTTAAGTTTTGCCCTTACATATTATATAAACACGAATAAATTATTATGTTTAGCTCACTAAATCCCTAAGAGAGACATGTTGAGACATAGTAACTTAGTAATTCAAATATGAGCACTCTCTAGCTAATGGGTTAAATTTAACTTTTTAGATGTTTTAGTCACACTTCAACATGAAATCATGATGCCATTCCCCAAAGATTGTAACACACTCTTTGCTATACCTAGTTTATCCTAAATGTTATTGAATGATTGTTTCATATTTTTGTATTTATATTGCAACTTGAAGATCTAGAAACAAAGCCCCTTGTCTTGGTCTTTTATCATTTCACAAACAAGTTGAAGACTCCTACAAATTCAGCGTGTCAATGGTTATAATTAATAAACAAAATTAATTGTCGAAAAATTTGCCATATTGCTTAAATTAAAGTATCGTTTCATTGCAAAATAAAGATAAGATCTGCATATATCACATTTTTTCCATATCTCACTGTAAATTTATACTGAGTATGTGTTTATTGATGTAAAGTGTTTTTTTTTAAAAAAAAAAAGAGTAGAAGAATAAAAACAAAATAGTTATTAGAACGAAACATAGTTTTAGAAATGAATTTAGAGTCTTACTCAAATCCAATGTAGCTAATAAGCGTAGGATTGCCACTCTCCAATACCGCACCTCACGCTCAAGATTGGATATTTGATACATGAAAAAAATAATTTGGGACCAATCATCAGTAATATTAGATATGTCTAACATAACACCAAAAGCTAGCTCATGAGGAGAGTCTTGATCAAGTCCATCTAAAAAAAATATTCATTTTCTTTTTCATTTTACGTGAGACTCTTCAACACATAAACATATTTTTTAATTAATCATATTTTATTTTGACTTCATTTACCAAATATTATATTATAATATCATTGCATCCCATATTTTTATTTTGTTTTAAACTTGATCACAAACATCATGTCATTAACTTAACTTCTATACCCTTTACTTTTGTAGTGGGTTTTCAAGAATCTAATCACTCACTCATCACATTGTGTGATACTTAATTCTTCTACACTTAGGAAGCAATCATGCATGACCATGATTAAAATCAAGTTACTGTATTTAGTCAAAATATTCCATTTTATTTATAATAACAATTAAACTACAAAATTCCAATTACTTACATCATTAAATTGAGTATAGCTTTTAAATCTCAAATACAGTAACATTGACCAAAATTCTCTTGTTTTTTTCTTTTCTTTTTCTCATGGTCATCAAAACATTGACAAGATTTATTTTGTCCATTGGCAATATAATAATTTGCCCTCCTCATGTCTCCACCAACAGTATATTTTAGTCAAAATGATTGTGATGTATTATACCTATGGAAAATTTTACCTATAAAAGTGCCTTAAGCAGCTGTGTGATAAGACATAAACTCTTTGAGGACCATTCTTTAAAACTCCTACCACAGCTTTTTAAAGGATAGTGCTATTACTCTATCATCTAATAACTAGTTGTACTAATATACTAATATTATATTTTTTATTTGAGTTTATAAATAATACATCGAGGACATAAAAAAATATTCACACAATCAGATAAATATAAGTAATTCTATTTGGATATAGTAGAATTGGTGAATAAATAAAGGATAAGTGATCAGTAACAATAATAATATATTCAGTGTTATGTGAAAAAGGGTGTTGGCATGCAACTTTATTTCTATCTTGTAAAAAGAAAAAAATTATTTTCCATAGACTCTCGATAGAAATAAAACCTATCGAATTCAATAAGAAAAGAAATGCAATGCTAAAGAAATTGTACATAAAATAATAATAAGGAATTAGATAGTACTAATAATAATATTAATAGATAAAACTCGACAACATGTTAAATTATATTAATAATGCCAAAAAATGTATTACGTTACAATAGTGTATATAACTTAAATTCTTATTATTTTGTTCATACTAATATATGTCACGGGACACTTCATAGTATTAGAAGAACACGTGATTTCCCCTAATTATTGCTAATAATTAATCCAAATCATGATATTAATTAATTAATCCATATTTTTTAAACCACAATTTTAACCGTACATGATCCTTCGCAAAAAAAATGATTAAAGTGCGGCTAATTAATTAGTTGTCACATTATTATTTTGATTATTATTAGTGGTGCATATTAAATGTGAAAGGCGAATAATTCAATCTTTAATGTTTTTTTACCTTTTTTAAAAATAGGTTTTTAGGGGCCCGAGGTTTCTTTTTACTACTATTTGACCCTGCAACTTTTTTGGTCTTTCTTTTTTTTTCCTACCTAGAGACTATATATATTTCCTTTATATTGTGTTTTGCGTATTAAATATATATACTGTCATTATTCTGGGATTCATGTTCTAAAAATTAAAATAATATAAAAAAAAATGCAACATGCTTTCATGTGTTACGATAAAGATCTAATGATTTAATTGGTCAACCCCATGAAATCTGTTAAAAGACAAAATTAACTTTATTATTTCGAAAGTTTGGTCTCTATTAGTCCCTCTCATAGCCTAAATCTTGGTATATTTAATTTACTTAGTAGAGTTATTGCTGAATTCCACGCTATTTTTGGGCTTTTTGTTGGTGTAGTGTAGTTAAAAGATTTTGCAAGTTGTAATAAACTCAATATTACTAATAAAATATGAGTCTTATTTTTTTTTTATGACAAGGAAAATCGCAGCTGTTACCATTTGGGTGCGCACAGGTAAAACCCCCGCTCCTATGCAATAGCTCGCAAACCACATAGGAGAGGTAACCCGCACTAGGCAAATCTGGTGCAACAAGCTCGACTCAGATGGTAAACCCTTTGCTTTGGCAAGGGATTTTGAACTTAAGACCTCCAACATGGGAAGTCTCAAGCCCAAACCACTAAGCACTAGCCACCCCGAAGGATATCATCTTATATTAAACTCATAAATTCTGAAGGGATTAATCTCTAAGGCATGTCCAATTGAGTCTTGCTTTTTTATTTGCGTATTCTCATTTGTCTATTAGATAATTATAAAGTTAACCACATTAAATATGTGATTTTTTTTATCATACACACTTGCATCAATAAGCCGTAAAAGTTACACCCAAGATATTTTCTATTTGAGATTGATGAGTATAAATAAAGGAGATGTCATTTTTTACGTAATTGACTTAACTATCTAATAGACAAATGAAAACACACACAATATCTCTTTTCAGAGTTTGAATTAAGAATATCTTATTAGTATACTTTATTACACAATAAGGTGTTCAAACTAATAGAAAATAAAGAATTAACAACAGAATTTTTTTTATAACCGAACAACAATGCTAATCTTAACGACGAGTTATAAGACTTAACTAGCAGCCAATTAATTGAATTTTATCAATAAATTCTATAGCTAATTTTATATTTATCTTGTTGTATCCCATGAAATCAATTGAGCATAGAAGGAGGCAAGTGAATTAATTCAATTGAAATGAGTACAAGTACGTACTCTAAAGAAAAGAGATTTTGAATGAATTAGAAATGGTGATTATTAGTGTTTGGTATTCCCAATTATTCTGTAACTCTTCTCGAGCCCTGCGCCTCCGACTATACTTTATTTTTAGACTAATCCAATACTTCTACTTGCTTCCAACCCGCCGGGCCGGGAGTTGACTCTTTCAATCCTTTTTCCAAAGTAAGTAATATATGTTAGATCATTTAGTTGACAGTCTATCGAAAATAAGTTACATTATTTTTATAAAGAAAGTAATCTATATTTATGAGATTACGATCCTGTTTATATAGAATTTTTTTTTTTATGGATCTTAGGAAAATTTGTAGTTAGTATTGGATAACCCTTAGTCCCTTACTATATAATTGTCTGCCAACCACATAGAGGATGTAAATCAATTTAGTCAATTCCTACGCGATATGCTTGACTCATAAGTCATTGAGAGGGATCGATCACAAGTTATCTGTATATAAGCAGAAGTTGCATTAAATTTTTTTAACTTTTTATTATTATTATAATAACTTAGAAAATAGTACTTAAGTATTTTAAAACACTTTTTTGTTTATTTCATTAACAAAGTACTTTAAAATATCTAAATAAGTCGATTCAAACAGATTTTACGTTGGATTTGTTGTTCTTATTTCTTCCGCCTTTGTAACTGAACGTGTCTTAATTAAATGTGATTAAAGTTTTGATGATTTAAATTATTAGTCAATTCGATCTACTGTTGGTGATGTTCTATGCCAAAAGAAAGTAAAAGGAAATTGTATGGAATGAAGAGGTACACTATGTAGCATTTAAGATACGTAATATCGGTTGATATTTTAAATTAAAAAGTGGAATTAAAGTTAAATTTTCAAAAAGTATTTGAAATATGAAGTTCCATTTGAAAATAAAAAATTTACGTGTGAAAATTCAAAAAACTCCCAAAGTCATGTTTTTTCAATCTTCAATATATAAAGTTGAAATAACAAGCCTAAATAACTGTTATTGCTTGTTTAATAAATCAAAGACTTATCTACGCTCGATATTTACACTAACTCAATAGATTTATAAAAATATATATACTTTAACTTATATTCCTTTTGTTAAACTACAGGTAATTAATATACTTTAATTTAACTATAATAAAGTAGTATGATTCGATGTTTACCCAATATTTTTCAGAAAAGACATACTATTATCCTTCTTGTTTACTCTCTCCTTGGGATTATGACTATATTTTATAAAATAAAAATTCGAATTAGTCAAGTCAGGACACAAAATGAATTAATTATTTGGTGCAATTACTCATTGGCAATCCACTGAGATCCAGTTTTCAGAAGTTCAATTAAATCTTTATATCCCAATAAATATTAATTAATTCTAGGAAGTTTGCATTTAATTTGGGCTACTGCTTCAAGTTATGTCTACTACCTGTTCATATAACATGGATAACACGGCAACACCTAACACATTTTTTTAATACAACTAAGGCTGGTTCGGTAGGAAAAGAAAATATTTTCAAAAAAAAAAAATAGGTGCATTTATATTTGATATGTAAATAATAATTATTAATTTAAAAATATGTGTCTATAATTTAGACAAGTATTATGAAAGGTTAAATCGAGTGGATCGGCACTGCACCAATGGAGATGTGAGCTATGTGGGGGATTAAGAATGAGTTTATTGTTGGAGGGTGAGGATGGCGTAATTAATGTGGAACGTTACTCGTAAAATTTATTTTCTCTACTGAGCCTTGAGAGGACATTTTTAAGGAACTTAGTTTTTTCTTTTAAAAAATATTTCTCAAAACCAAATTTTTTGGCCAAAATGATTTTTCCATTTAACCTTCTCAAAAAACATTTAAGACACCTTAAATTTTCTGTTCATTGGTACATTCAAGAACTCCTTAATGATCGAACAGTATTATAGCTCATTCAATTCAGTGTTAAATACACATGTAAAATTAATTGGCTTAAATTATTAAAGCGTGCTATATAGCCTAAATTATTGGCTTTCAAGTTGGAGGCTTCATTTAATTTCTTCTAGGGTTACTTTAAAAAAATAAAAAATAATAATTCTTACTCGGTGTTTGGTATCTATATTTGAGTCCGACTAAATTCAGATTCGCGTCGGAAAATCCACATTAGGGGGGTTAAGCGCTCCCTAATAAAGGCAACTTCATACTTAGAGAGACTCAAATCCAAAATCTCTGGTTAAGGATGTAGAAATCTTTGTTGCTTGGGTTGTTAATCTCACAATATGTTAACGTGAAACTAAATTAGATCCTAATCTTGCTATGTGTTAGTAACTATACTGAATAGATGTTTAATTTCTGAGTATATTTACTTTTCCATATTTTAAACTTTCTTAATGAAAATCGATGATTAGGTCTTCCAATCAACATGTCTCCTTATCATGGGCCACATCTATATTATGTCTTCTCAACACGTACCCTAAAACACAAGGTTCTTGCTATGACAGAAAAATTATTTCGATGAAAACTAAAGGAAAGAAGAAGAAAAAAAACATCTATTTAACCTAGATTCTGGCTCTGAAATATACAGTTTATCACATTCAAACTAAAGTACATGTACGTACTCAGCCTATTATTACTAGAGTACTAGTTTTAGATATGAGAAATTTAGTGCTTGTACACATGTATATAATTACGAGTGAGAAATTAAGAGTAAGTACTTGTACTTGTATGTGGATACTAATATAGTAGGGAAGATTGTCGTTTGGTAGCTTGTTAGAGTTATCGTTTGGTAGAGTGTATTAGGAAAAATAATGCATGTATTAGCCTTGTGTATTACTAGTATCTTGTTTTGTACTCTTTTTCAACCTATGTATAACTAACACTCTATTGTGTATTAAGGTGTGCATTGTTAATATCATGGATTTCTAGGTATTAGCAATGCAATGGTTTTAATATGATAAAACACTCAATTGCCCCTCAAACTCCTTTTTTACATCTTTTCCACCATAAAAGTGAAGGGTATCTTTTGTAAATAATTTTTTTAATGCAATACATACTATTTTTAATGCATCAAACCAAACAATGCATTAAAATTATAATTAATGCAAGCATAACTAATACATGCATTGCTAATGCAAATATTATTAATACATTCTATTTAACACTATTCTTATACACACTACCAAACGAATTAATAAGATATAATATGTAAATGTGTGGCATTATACTCTCCAAATTTAGATGAACATAAATAGACATTTAAATTTGTTATGAGAAAATCTACGTGTAATTTTATGTAAAGATAATTAGTTATGTATTGTTTAGTTATTCATGTATACCCTATATTCTAATTTATGTGGCATAGTCGAAATGTCAGGTTCAGAAGACATAGCAGCTTTATATTTTCTGAAATTTAGAAACTATGTATAAAGTATTGTAGATCACACTGATTAACAATTTAAAATATTTAAAAAGAATATAAAGAAATTTCGATCAAAGAAACACTTGATTGACTCTGGAAATTCCAACTCTACCACACGATATCATTGGGATGGAGGTGATATTAGTTATTTCATCTTTCTATCATGCATAAACTAATGAATTGATTCCCTCATAATTTGTCAATGAATTAGTTATGTTAGTCTCTAAATCACAAATTAAAATGCAATATTAATTTTATACATGAATAACTTTATCTCTTAACCAAATATCAAATGTGGTACCGATACTATTACTTATGCAGAATTAAACACATACGACATAACGAACCTCTAAACCAACTACCAAACGGCTCGTAAATGTTGGACTAAAGAGCAAAGGGTGCATTAATGTATCTATAGGGTTTATAGGTAAATCAATCTTGTGTTTTTTTTTGTTTCATAGTTATAAATATAAGGAAAGTTCCTTCACAAGTCGCCATCGTACGGAACCTTTAAAACTTGAGTTTCTTAGTTTGAAACATCGTAAAGGCGAACAAGGAGGAAGCGGGGGGGGGGCCGTCCTAGTCATCACATGGTGGGTCCATGTCATCTTTGTCCAAGGGTCCCACTGGCCTATATATCCATGTGCTTTACCTAATGATTCTATATTTCAAAAGAAAATGAATACGTTGGGTAATGCTAACATCTTGCCGATGACAAAGTTCACGAGGGGCTGGCCTGGGTCGGAGTCATGATCGAATATAACGCTTGCTTGGCGGAGTTAGTTAAGAAATAGAGTTACGCATTTGCTATAAGCTATAACATTTGGCATAATGATAAGTGTTTGATGCTAACATTATAATTTTCTTTTTTAAAAAAGAGACTATTCTAAGGGATTTTGAATTAACATTTCTCTTTTTATTTGATACTGGATAATTGACACATAACAATCGCTTTCTCCGAAGAACCAATCACCTCGTTGCTCACGATTCACATTTATTTTTTAATTCGATGAGGAACAATTGACTTATAACATTTAAACATATCTTCCTTTGTAAACTATATAAGAGAAATTATCATGCTATATAGTTTATTGTCGGTGGAAATTTCGACGTTAAATTTTCACTATACCTTGTTTCCTTAACCTTTACACAAAAATCTCCTAGTGTAAATTCGAATAGATGAATGAACTTTTTTCTTGACGATAAGATGGAAGGTAGAAAGAACTCGAAAACTAGGGCAAGTGGCTTGATTAAGTGGATTTAATGGAGTCATAATAAGAGTGAATTTTCATAAAACAATTGTCACTGCTTATGGATCTAGACAAATTGTACGATTAGTAAGTGATTCTATCCACTTTATCTTGCATTATTGTACTCTAATCCACTAAAAGAGCACTAAAATTAACTTTGGTGAATAGTGAAGTGATCATACACACTTTTCATCTAATTGTAATCTTTAATACTACAAATTACTCCATAGTTAGCACTAATCTTTAATTAACCAGAGTGTAAAGCAATGTGTTAGTACTTTGCCTTAGCCACATGGTAGGACACCAACTTTTGACAACCCTAAGCAAAGTTGGTATATTAATGGAAGCTAAAGCTAGGTAGGTAATTATAATTAGCTAGGTTTTTTATGAAGGTCGGTTATATAGAGTTATTAAATCCAAAAAAAGAGAAGTACCATTCACATATATAGGGAAAGTTAAATAGTCTTTTGGCAAGCAAAAAATTCATGTTACTATCCAGAAACAGCCAAACATCTTGTTGTGCTTTATATGAATGTGTTCACATTCTTTTACTGTCTATACATTGATCATTTCTGATTTTTGAGTATCTTCCATTATAAATTACTCCTTGTTATTTGACAACCTACTGCTAGATGCAACCTTGTATTTCATGATTGTGGACAAAATTATCTTTTATATTATTGCATAGGTTAATAGCCTAAAGAAATAATTAGGCCCGATTCAAGACCCGATCCAACTCAGGAACCGACCCGACTTTGACCTAGAACCCGAGATACGACTTCCACAGGGGATTAGGGAACCGACCTAATCCCTGACCCTTGCTCTTGACACGAGACATGAGACCCAGGACCCAACCCTAGCCCCAAGATCGGAGTTTCGACCCATGACCTAGGCAATGAGGCCTAGGACTTGACCTTGACTAAAGACCCGATCAAGATTTAGGACCCTGACCCATGTCCCCATATGTGAATCCAACCAAGAAACCAAGGCTTTGCCTTTACTCGCGATTCGACCCATAAAAGAATTGAAAATAAATCTTAAAATTGGGGTAGTAGTTGGTCAAATTACAGATGACTTTAAATATGGATCATGTTGGGCTGGCTAAAATCAGCGCAATGTAAAATTATCTTGTTCCCAACCCATAAAACTTTGGGTGAATTGAGTGCTCATAATTTCTTAGTCATATTTGACACCCCTAGTAATAGGCTCTAGCTGAATAATTTTAAATTTCTGAAGAGATAAAAAATAACAATAACAGTTGCACCTCAATTCATAAAAAAATGAGTTAGCTATTAGACTTCTCAACGTACATGTCGATTCAACTAATCCATATTGTCCAATATTAAATATCTATAAGATTCTACCACTAGACGTTCTAAGCAATTTTCACTGGCAAGTAAATTTCAAACATGCCTTTAATCGACTCCAACAAACATTAGACTCTATATAAAATTATAAATGGAATAAACTTATCATACTATCATATTAAAATTGAGATGTGAAGAGAACAGCAAAAGGATGCTTCAATATATAACTGAGTTAATAGTTAACAGTAAGTAGCAACTTGGAAGTACTTCATCAAACATATGTACTAGTGCATGTGAATTTTAGGTCAGAAGAATTAATTAACAATTATAGTATGAAAAATTATTTGGTCGAAAGCGGAATTGGAAAAATGAAAAAACGTGTAAGTGACAAAATTTAATAACAAGTATTTATTAGTGCTCTCTATAGTACAGTGCTTGCGCAATTAGCTCTATTTTAAAAAAAATAAAAAATTCAAACCATCATCCAGGCTATGGTAATCTTCAGAGGTAGAAATAATTCGAGTATTTAAATAAAATTTATTTGTCGTTCAAAAAAAGACAGTTGGTGAATGAGGAGTTTATACCCAGTTAAGGACATAATCCATTCAAAGTGAACATGTACTTAAACCTGTTGGCCCAAAACGAAGCGTGTTTTGGGCCGTCCTTATATTTTATTTTTTGATAACCGAGAAATCCGTCTGTGACCCGCCCTTTGGACCAATCACAGCCTTCTAAACTCGGTGGATAATGGGCCGTCCTTATATTTACTAGTAATAAATACACAGATGTGAATTATTTTCTTGCTATCTGCTGGACTGTAACTTAACCCGCACTACTAACGATCATCACAAGTCCATTACTATCAGCAGAACTAGCAATGATTCGCCAAATGAAATGAAATGAAATGTGTGATTAATCCTTCACAATACCTGATGCTGCACCATGGTTTATATTTTATCTCGAGTTTCAGTTTCAGGTCAAACTATGAAAGGCAATGCAAAAGTTCTATATCCTCGGGGTTTTACTACTTAGACTTGTGTGTGAGACTAGGTAAGCACGCTTCAAAGAATTGGTCCAAGACAAAATCTTACATGAAACTTTATTACAATCAAAATTGTAACCATAGAACTTATAAAGAAGGGCAATTAGGTTCATAAAACTATTGCAAAAATCAAAACAAATATAAACCACAGGTACAATCCGATCAAAAGCAGGCCTGTCAATACTCATCCCTAACTTCTAATGTAGAACCGGAAGCTTCTGAAACGATGGCCAAAAGAGCTGATTTTAAAAACTGAAATTATCTGACCTGTGAAGGTGAGCAAAGCAAGCCAGAGGCATCTGCTCCTACAACTGCAAGATCACAAACAGTACAAAGCTGTCCTTGATGGGATGGAACAAAATGAGTAGTACAATAAGGGCAAGTGACATCCTTCTGGCCTCTGTATATGGGGACATATGTAGCGCCACAGACCACAAACGGATTTCTGAAGTCATAATTCAACTCTGTAGCATTTCTCATATTTTTCTCAGCTGCTTGAAGAACCTGGCGGGCTGTTTTTGCTTGGCTTTCATTGGTTGGATTTGTCTCCAACAGTCTCCTAGCAAAGTTGGCTGCTGAGCTGAGATTGCTTGCCTTATAGCAGATAGACATAGCATTCTGTAATGCGAGTCTCAAGTGTGGAAGCTGCAGATTACAGTGTGTGAAGTAGGCAGCCAACTCCTGCTGACGAACGGGGTTATCTTTTGATTCCTTCCTCTTAACCTCCATCTGCAAACCTAAAACGTACTCCTTCACTATGACAATCAATTCCTTGACCTCATCCACCTCTCGTCTTGACTCAACCACAATTAAAGGAATGGTGTGAAGAATGCTCAGAAATAATCTAAGAGCATCAGAGAATTTCCCAGAAGTAGTGGCTCTATAGGCAGTTTTAAGTTTTTCTTCCAGCTGACTGAAATTGAAGATGAGGGCAGGTGGACCCCGCACATTGGGACTAGCTGACTCACTCCACCCTCTTTCGATTGCCAGAGAGATAACTGGTGCCGAGGAGAAGGCACGGAGATATGTATGGCTTCCCATATGAAGATCAGCAAACAATTGCTTTAATGGAGAGAAGTTCTTAATCCCTAGTTGTCGGCTCAGCAAACGCATAGCAGTATCGAAATTGCCAGCAGCTGCATGTTCTGCAGCAAGAGATGATTTTTGGACCCAAATCTGGCTGACAGGCATGCCAGGGTTTGGGGTAACAAAAACAGAAGAGCGGGCATTGGAAGCAGTCTTTGGTGTGTCAGTATCAGGTGGCAGATCCAAATCCTCAAGATCCCATCCTCCTTCCTCGTCATTTTCTTCTTTTCCTTCTTCATCCTCCAGCACCATACTGATATCCCCATTCTGCAGATTTTCCACCTCACCAATATCCAGTGACTCACCCCAATCAGCATCTGCAGCCTCTTCGTACTCCTCATGTCCACCCCTGACTGTAGCATCCAAACCACCTTCAAATATACCTTTTGTGACCATCAGTAGAGGCCAGTCTCCCCCACCCAAAATGGGAGTTGGGGGCTTCAAGAGAGATGCTTTCTTCTCCTTTGGCAATGATGGAACATTACCACCCAGTTTTTCAGCAAGACGCTCAGCAGTATCCTTCAGCCCGTGAACATTAGCTGTGATGTATGCAAGGGGAAGATGACCAGCATCCTCCAAAATCTTGACACGCTCACGAACATCACCAAGGTACAAGGCATCGTGGAATTGACCCATAACTTCATTTTTTACCTCAGCAATTTTCATCATTTTTGACAACTTATCCAGGTTTCCTGTTATTAGATAAAGGAAAGAGAGCCTCTCAAAGTTCTTCGTCTTCTGGTAGGCATATTCAACAATACCTGCATTACCCTGTCGAAGGGCCTCCACCCCAAGCCTATACCAATGATCCTTCTCATCAAGCTTCTTAGCAGATTCAAGAGCTATCTCAATGTTCCCACTTTCAAGTGCTAAGTTGAAACGAGTAAGCTCATCCTTGACAAAATGAAGAGCAACCTCAGGAAAACCCTTCTGCTGCAAATAAGCAATCATGGCTTGACCACAAAGCTCGGAGTTTCTTATCATACTCATAACCTGGTCATATCTCTTTCTAAGCAGGGCCAGCTTGAAAATATATTCAGTTGAATCAATAATAATAGGACGGTTCTTCCCATCTCGATCCAAGCAAAAAATAGTGTTCCCATATATCTTAGAGATGTAGACTGGGACATCTAAGGTTTTAATGATTCCACTATCGCCATTGGGAAGGCAGTACTTGATGTGGGTAAGTGTGGTATAAATGAAGACCCCATTGTCATCCCAGGCACCACTCTTGACACGAATTGTCTCGTGAAGAGTGCAACGGTGCACAAGCTTCTTATCAGCTATTACTATGGAATGCTTGCTAAGTAAAGCAACACTTTCCGTGTCAGACGACCAAACGACATACCTGATGAAAGGAGTCTGCAGCTCTCCAAGAACAATTCTCTGCTGCAGATCAAAGATAACAACTCTGTCCTCTGCCCTGCACAGTAAGTTTCCTGTGCCAGCATAAAATATTGCATCAGTAGCAGTAGGCAGAGGGCTTTTCTTAACAATTTCATTCTTCAGATTTTTGACCAGGACTTGATTGGTGCTTTTCTCAAGCACTGCAAACCTGTTCCGCGCAACAAAAACTGCTGATCCTCCAGTTCCCCTTTTCGCATCTTGAACAGTATCACCCTTACCATAAGTGTCTTTAGGTATAATGTATAGTTCATAGGAGCCCCCATCAACGTCCGAACAGATCAAAATAGCATTCTCAGTAGGACTGTAAGAAAGCGTTCGAGGACCTTGGTTCAGACTGTTTGAACCAGGCCTTCTAATTGGTATCAACTGATTCTCCTTCTGAGTTGAATACTCGTACACACGGAGAAATCGATCCTTCACATAAAACAAAGAATCACCGCTCACAGAAAAAGCGGGGCGTTCTCTCTCCAACTTGAACACTATCATCCCACTGTCATGACCAGCTGCTAGAAGATTCATCTCAGGATGAGCTGCAAGGATCCAAAATCTGTCATGCTCCCTGCGGAAAGTCTGGAGACCAGTCCTTTTTGTAGCATCCCACACTCGAATGCTCTTATCCTCTGAATTGGAAACAATAATATCTTGCCTTGAATGGAACAAAACACAAGATACATTGTTCATATGGCCTCTCAATGTGTCCACCTCCCAGGCCTTTGTATCTAGCAATATCAAAAACACAGTTAGTAGTGTATAGTTTCGTCATAGTAACCTGAGAAGATCATCAAACGCATTAAAATATACAAGTTTCTAACAGCAGACAGCCTAATCCAATCTGAAAAAGCACCTGTTGTCTATCAATTTAATTCAAGGAGAACATTCTTCTCCAAGAATAGAGAAAGGCTTGAGTATACATCCTGTATGATTTTCCTGAGCATAACACAATGAAGGACATTCATTTCTTTATGGGTACCAAGAAACTACAGTTCAGCACGAGTCTAATTACCTTCCCCAAGCGTTAGAGATAAATGCAAACTGCTACCACTCACTAGCTCAGACATAGCAAGGTACAGCCAGTTTTAGCTGAATTAAGGAATTCTTAACTGACAAGTTTTTTAAGTTAACTGACAAGAGGTTCTACAAATTTGAAAGATCCTATTTCTTTGGCCAAGTGGATGATCAAAAAGCTCTTATTATAGCTAAAATGATATATAACAGTACATAAGTCAAATAGCACAAACTGAAGTAAGAAAACATTTATGGCTGGCATGCGAAAAAACATTCAAGATTTTAGAGCATACCATTCATCCGCCAGATTTTCACCTGGCGATCATCCGCGCCAGACACAATTAGGGGCAGTGTAGGGTGAAATGAAGCCCAGTTAACCCCTCGATCATGACCCTCCAAGACATACTTCACAACAGCATCTACTCCACCAAAGAAGTCTGTATTCATCTGGCTCAAGCGCAAGATGTCATCAGCAGGAGAAACAGTTTTCTTCCTTAGAGCACCAATATCCCAGACCCGAACAGTCTGATCCAAAGATGCAGAGACAACCAAGTCCTCTTTGGGATGAAACAGGGCACACATCACGTAATGGTTGTGCCCAGTCAAAACAGAAATACAAGTGCGAGACTGCCAGTTCCATATCCTGATTGTCTGATCATCACTTGCACTGACAATCCAGGGATATTCATGATGAAATTGGACAGTGCGAATATAATCAAGATGCCCAAGCAGTGTAAATAAGCACCGATGCAGCTTATAATTCCAGACCTTTATCTTATAGTCATCTCCTGCAGCAAACAAGTTAGAAGAGTTTAAATATACTAAGAACAGTCCAATACCAAATTTCAATAATGCAAGTAGGCATAGATTGCAATTCTGTTAAAATATATGCTGTTAGTTTTTATTTATTTACTTAATTTATTTGCCTTAGTGATGATAGGTAAATTTGTTACTGCAGCAGCGCTTGCAGCGTTATACATAACATCCATACAATTTATCAATCATCAATATAGAATCAGCTTAAGAATTGAGCATTGAGTGTACATAGTAGTAGTTCATAGTTCTTCTAGATTTTGACAATGTCATGAATTATTTGGTCCTTCTAGAAACAGAAAAAATACAAACAACATGAAAGAAATTACTCTATATAATTTGATTTGATTAAACACTAAATATCTTATGAGTAAACAAAATGCCACTCGAACCTTCAGTCAAAAAAGAACTAATGATGCCTCTTCTAAAGAAGTTCAAGGATGAACAAGACTAAATATGAGATCACATTACATTTTCTATGATTCATGAGGCATTCCACCTGATCTAGAATATACAAGAACAAATGCATATTAAAACACAATGTGAATGATATAAACTAGCCGATGACATTGATCACATAGATCAAATAAACTACAAAGGGAAAAGCAACCAAACTAGTGCATAGAAAATTTCTCGTCCGGAATTTCACTAATTCGGCAAAAGTAGCATTTAGATTTCATTAATCAAACATCTATTCATCAACACATATCAGTAGATCCACACTCCATCACTCAATCATGAAATCAACTGAAACAGCAAATTCAAAAAAGAGGGAAAAAATGAAAATCAAACCTCCTGATACAAAAAGAGGCTGAGATTTGTGAAAATGAACGCCACGAACAGGGCCATCATGTTCATCAAATCGATCAATGAGAGTTCCCATACGGTAATCCCAAAGCTGGATCACACCGCTATGAAGACTAGCTAAGATCCATGGCCTTTTGCTATGAAAACTGAGCCCTTTCACTCGATTACTCTTCGTTTCAAACTTCGTCAACATCTTTCAAAATTCCTCAAACGCAACAAAATCAAATGCTCAAAAACAACAACTAATTTTGCTGTATGTGAAACCCTAACGGGATTTCGAGATCAAATTCAACTCAGATCTGATCGGAAAACTGCATTTCAAATGAAGATCGGTGAACGGAGAGTGCGTATGTTAAGGGAAGTTGTCTCTTTGGGTGTATTTTTTAGTGTGCGTTAAAGAAATTGGGGATCGGAAGTTTGATAGACAGAAGAATAATATAGTCTCGTAAAGAGAAATAGAACTTGAAATTAATGTGAATTGCTGGTGGATCTACGGGTCCCAGCTGTAAGATCCATTTTTACTTGAGAGAAAAAATAGCTATTTAAATTATTTTTATTTGTTTAGAAGGGAAAAAAAAACTTTATTTTATAGTAATATTTTGAGTGTAAGATTAGGTGATTAGCATTTACAAGTTGATTAATAAAGAATATATATGGTTATTACTTAATCATGATTGAGTAATGTATTTGTTTTTACTTTAATTGTGATTATTGAGTTTGATTTGATTAAATTGAAACATAATTCATTTCCGAGAAAGGAAGTTTTGAGTATTTGGGATTAATAATTTAAAGAAATGGGAAGATTGATGATGGTGTTACATGTTGTATTGGAGCGGGTTGGATGGAGTGAAAGTTTGTATATGGTGTTTTGTGTAATTAAAATGTGTCACCAAGCCTTGAAGAAGGTATTATAAAGAAGAGGTTAGATCAGCTATATTGAATAGGGTAGAGTGTTAGCCGATTAAAAATTTGCAAGTCCAAACGATGAAAGTAACGAAAATGAGGATGTTAAAATGAGTGTGTCAATATTCCAAGAGTGATAGGATCGTGAATGAAGCTATCTAAGACAAGGTTGGAGTGGTCTCCGTGGACAAGATGAGTAAGGCAAGACTGAGATGATTTAGACATATAAAGAAAAGATGCATAGATTCCATGGTGACTGTAGTAGATGTAAGGAAAAGTAGATCGAAGAAGTTGGGGGAGGTGATTAGACAAAACATAGCTCACCAGCAGCTTATCGAACATTGCTCTAGATAGAAAAATTTGAAGATAAAAAATTAGGCCCTAGATAGTATTGTTATTATTATTGTCTTACTATCATATCCTTTTATTTTAATATTACCTGATGTTCATTTGTTTCGGTTATTTTGGCGTGCTACTGTTCTTTTCTTCATTGTTTTCATTAAAAAAAATTTGCTACTATACTTGCTTTACATTTTTATTTTCATATGCTCTGCTTGAGTCGAATATCTAACAAAAACAACTTCTCTACCTTCACAGAATAAGAATAAGACTACGTGTACACATCATACTCCTCAAACTTCACTTGTGATATTATATTAATATGTTGTTATTAATTTAATCAAGATACGTGAAAGCTGATTCGAACACCATAATCATACTTTTTTTTATTAATTTGTTATAAATACTAATGATACATATTAAAGTCAAAAAGAGATAAACAATTTGGTAAAATTAGTCCCTCGTGCCTACCCTAACTTACAATGGATGGGACCATTTTTATATAAGAGGTGTTACTAGTTAATCATATTGAATTTTCACTTTTTTATTTTTTGACTTTCTTAATAAAAAATTATATCATAAAATCAACTTTTCTTTCCCTTCTCACTAAAATAAACCACAGACCTTAATTAAGACATTCAAAAAGTGAGATCATTTGACATTTTTTTCCCTTCAAATGTAAAATATACACTTTTTGTACATTATTATATAAAATTTAAACTTCAAAAATATAACCGTAAATAATATAGGGAGTCACTTAGTTTGTTACAAAAGGCTAGTTGATATTTGGGCTGCGTCCTCTCATTCTGTTAGTCCAATTGCCATTGGACCCAAATACTTGTCCAATGGGCTGACTTTTCTTTGGGTCCTAAACTTCTTCATTTTCAACAATGTAAATAGTAGTACTAACTACTAGGTACTAAGGCATTGACAAGTAATATTTTGGTTCATATAAATATTCAAATGTATAAAAATTGATAAATATAATAAAACCACACATTTAACGATATGTACATGTATATTCATTAACCACAAAGTGTAATATTTATTTTCTACACATATATAATTTTATGTTTAAGATATATTACCGTGTCAGTACATATAACTTTAATCCTTTTCAATAATCATACAATGTAAAATATATCTTATTAGAAAATATGAAATTTGCTACGGTATTTGTTGATAGTTCTAGCTAATTCGCAGCTAAAAGGTTCCTAGCTAGTAAAATTTTCTTTAAATCATTGTTAATCTGTCACTAAATAAAAATAGCTTGAGATTTTGTTGTTTAGCTGCAAAATTTATTAATTTATCGTTCATTTTTTATTTTCTATTAGAGATATTTTACCATTGGTGTAGATATTAAACTCATACATCTTACCATTCAAATAATATAAACTTAGTTTGTACCTGCCTGCATGTACCTCCAGCTAATTAGAAGGAAAATTTGATTTGGTACTCTTTTTAATTTATTCATTTGTCTCCATTTAGCATCTAGCTAACCCAATTTTCACTTTCTTTAATCCTACTTAATTTGTCCTATTATCAATCTCTCCCCTATAATAATCTTTAACAAGATACATTATACTCCATTAATTCCTTCAAATATGTCGATGAGAATCACCACAGTATTAGATGAAATAATTCTCGCACCCTATAGTACTCATGAGTCCGAAAACCAAAATACTATATCAGATATTGATATTACGATTGATGATTCCTCTCTCAGTTCATCAGAAAAGCGAGAAGACGATCATAGCCTTCTCACTTTATTCTCAATGCTAACGAGGATTCATGCAGGCTATTTTAGAATAAGCCTATCTTTATGTTGGGAAACTTTATTATGGAAAACACTACTCGACCCAACTAATAACGAAACAAAATTCTTACATCGTGTCCCTCAAATAATCTATCGTCCCATTCTAATATTCTCATGGTCGTTTGCTTTATTGATTCTGGTTCTACTTTCAGTACTCTACCTCTTGAAATGCGTCTTTCGATTTAATTTAGTCAAAGGGGAGTTTCTACACCATGTTGGTGTAAATTACCTTTTTGCCCCTTGGATTTCTTGGCTCATTTTACTCGAATCCTACCCTTTTATTATAGCTCCAAAACACGTTGGTTACAAATCTCTTTGGTGGGTTTTTGCTGTTCCGGTTATAATTTTGGATGTGAAAATTTATGGGCAATGGTTCACTAAGGGAAAAAGGTTCTTAACAGCCGTGGCTAACCCAACGAGCCATTTATCAGTCATTGGAAACTTAGTCGGGGCTCGAGCCGCGGCTAAAATGGGCTGGCAAGAGGTTTCGGTTTGCTTGTTTTCATTAGGCATGGTTCATTATTTGGTCCTTTTTGTTACGTTGTATCAGCGGCTATCGGGAAGTGACCGGCTACCGGCTATGTTGCGGCCCGTTTTCTTTCTGTTCTCGGCTGCTCCGAGTATGGCTAGCTTGGCTTGGGCGTCAATTACTGGAACCTTCGATACTACTTCGAAGATGTTCTTCTTTCTCTCGTTGTTCCTCTTTACATCACTGGTAACGTTACATTTAAAATATATTCATTTTTCTAGAGAATTTTACAAAACATGTTATTGGATATAAATTTTTAACTATAAAATAGACAATCTGCCTCTAACAAGTTATATTACATGTTGATAATATAATTTTTTTTATTAGGGGTGTACATAACCGAAAATCGAATCAAACTGCAAATCGAATCGAATGGAAAAAAACACCCGATTAGTGGTTTGGTTTGACTTGGTTTGGTATTGTAAAAAAAAACCTGACTATATTTGGGTTGGTTTGGTTTTAACTAAAAAAAACCA
>NW_006238958.1:903542-908706 GCF_000226075.1 Solanum tuberosum
TATAAAATGTCTTTTTTACCCTTAATGAAATGATTTACAACTACACAAATTTCTATCATTCATTTTGGACCACAAGTTTTAAAAGTCCCTTTCTTTCTTAAACTCCGTGCCGAGTCAAACTACCTCATATAAAATGGGACAACGGGAGTAGTACTTTTGAATTATGATCATTTCACTTATGACTTGTTAATTTGCAATATTTGTTTTACGCGATTTTATTATTATTATTATTTTTGTTGGATATTATAGTGTCATTAATCATATCATATTTTGTGTTATTTTTTAAAGAAGCACCTTAGATAGTTGTATTTTGGTAGGACTAAAGAAATATTTGAAGTACAAGTAAACTATATGTCTGTATGAATACTTTACTGGAAAAACCCGAAAAACTCGAAAAAATCCAAAAAAAACCCGAGGTAATTGAAAAATTCGAGTTTTATTGGTTTGGTTTAGTTTATAAATTTAAAAAACCGACACAAATGATTTGATTTGATATTTGAAAAACACGAACCAACCCGATCATGAACACCCCTATTCTTTATAGGATATATAAGTTGAATCCAAGATTAAAGGAGTCTTCAACTTGCAAAATTTGGTGAATATATATCAAAAAGCTTTAATTTATGTATCTTTTATTTATTATTATTTTTATTTTTATTGTTGTTGTTGTTGTTGTTGTTGTTTTTCAATCCTAAGTTGGAACTTTCCACTTCCTTGCATGTGCAATTAGATGAAATTGACTTTACAACTACTTTGTCTTCAAGTCTACGTATGTGTTCTTTTGGTATATTAAAAATATTAACATTATTAAATAAATATTGGCTTGCTATTTAAACTATTCATGTTTTCTCGTACATGCATGCCGTACATGCCGTGATCAAGACGACTCTCAATTGTCAGTCTACTAGATCCACAGTCCCATAAAAATATAAAATTGATCAAATCTTTTTAGGTAGATGGTTTGGTCAAAAATATTAAAATTATATCACGTACAAATTTATTTTGTGTATATACGTAATATATTTGTCTGACTTTTTCTTGATAGACTTTTTGCGTGTGATGAAGACCAAGACAAACAGAGCCAAATGTAGAGCATAGCATTAGGGTTTGGTCAAATTCAATAATCTGTCTCAAATCTTATATGTGTGTATGTTAGAAAATTCAACACACGTTAATATATAGAAAACTTATATTATGAACTAAGTTATTGATATAACGTTGATGTTCTGAAATCTTGAATTTGCTTTTGAATGATAGTGATTGATTATAGTTGGGTTTTTTTTGAACTTTTTAGATATGCAGGCCAAGTCTTTTCAAGAAATCAATGAGAAAATTTAACGTGGCATGGTGGGCATATTCATATCCAGTAACACTATTAGCATTGGCATCTACAAGATATGCAAAAGAGGTTAAAGGAAAAGTGCCACACACCATAATGCTAACTCTATCATCTCTCTCAGTTTTAGTCGTCATTGCTCTATTGCTCTCCACTGCTCTTTACTCGAAAATCCTCTTACGTGATGATGATCCTTCTCTCAAGCATACTTGTTTAGCAGAGACGCATTCAGAATATTAAATACGCATTTTTCCTATTTGCTAAGGACTATGATTGAGTTTAGTGGTCTCCAGCTAGCGCATGCCTAACAGGAGTCTACCTCTCTCTTGAGTCTGCCCTATGTATTAATTAATTATTGTAATTGTAATTAATTAAGAGCTTAGGGCTGGTAGCTACAAGTCATTATCGTTCCTAAAGTATTAATTAATATAGGGAAAATGCATAAGTACCCCCAACCTATCCCCGAAATCTCAGAGACACACTTATACTATACTAAGGTTCTATTACCTTCCGAACTTATTTTATAAATAATTTTTTACCCCTTTTCGGCCTACATGGCACTATCAACCAGATAACTTGAAAATATTGTCAACACGCGTTGGGCCCAGAAGATAGTGCCACGTAGGCTAAAAAGGGTAGAAAATTATTTATAAAATAAGTTCGGAAGGTAATAGAACCTTAGTATAGTATAAGTGTGTCTCTGAGATTTCGGGCATAGGTTGGCAGTACTTATGCATTTTCCCATTAATATATGTTATTGTATGGAAATATCGTCTACTTGCCATAACTAGTCTTTACTATTTGGGTTCAATATGTATTACTTAATTTATATGAATTTAATAAAGTAGAGCTTATTATATATTTTTTATTTTGGGGTTTTATCATATTCTTTGTCACATATACATGTGTATGATGACGTTTGAATTATGTCCATGTTTAAGTGACCAACTTTCTGTCTATAGATAAATGACAAAATCATTTTCGTTATATATAGCCAGCTAATTAGATGCCTAAGTTTGATGAACTATACATACTACGTAGTACACATTTATGATCTTCATCAGATATGGGAAGATCAGAATCACTACTAGAAAATATGAAACTAGCAACAGAATTTTTCGATAATTTCTAACTAATTTGATAATTGAGTTTTCTTTAAATTCGTTGCTAATCAATAGCTAAACGAGATTAGAATGAAATTTTTATTATTTAATTATTAAATTCTGCCTGTCGCGCTGATGCTTTATTTTCTAGTAGTGAATTGGGCGTAATCAATTGGCAAATATAAAAACTATATGATAATGATAGGCGAAGTTTCTCCCATCGTTAATATCTTATAGAGTTATAGTATGTTAATTAAGAGAGACTAGTAGGTTAGGGTGGTTTGGACATAAGCTTTAAATTATTAAGTTAATAGTAATTACTACTATTACTTTCTACTTTAGTTCCTTATTTTGACTTGTTCGTAATTTAAGGGGTTCATTTAACATTGACACATAAATATTAGAGAAAGTAATTATTTAATTTCCTTTAGCTCAGGGATATATATATAGCTCGTTGATAGATCAATTTATGCGCTTCAAATTTGATTGTTGTGATGAGTGAACATTCAATGTCTACTTGCACATATTTTTTCTTCTTCTCAATTTCACTTAAATATTATATATATTCTATAAGACATTTATAGCTGCCAAGCTATCAATTTCTCATATTGTTGACTAACCAACTGATCATGAATATTTAATATCAAATTCTCAAAAAAATTCAATTCAATCGAGGTATCTAAATAGGATTTTAAATTCTGACTTAGAACAAACTAGATCTCATAATTAAATTAGTATTAGCAGTTAATTAATAAGCACGACAACGTGAATAGAGTATGACTGTATAATGATATATATATGTACGTAACCCTTTTAAAAAAAATTCCCGTCCATGAGACTTGAGAGGCGATTGAACATTGCGCAAGCACAGGACATACGTTTATTGACTTGATATAAATATTGGGTGAGACCAAATTTTCATATACTTAAGGTGCAATGTAATCAATCTGTGTTTTGTTTATCTATCCTAACACTCAAAGTCCTAACTTACTTGATGCAAATATATACCAACTAACAAGTACCAAACCATGTACAATGTGTTAAAATATTCTATAGAGCATTTTTAACATAAGAAAAAAATAATTAAGTGATATAAGGTATATAAATGGAAAAACTTTTTGAGAAAATGAACCCATTGAAAATTTTATTAAAATAGTTTTATTTTCTTTTTCTTAATGAGAAGAAGCAAAAACGTGGCAAGCAAGTTGGGGTGGCTTTCTAAAGATGGGCTCAATTAATGATGGGCTTTTCTGGTCCAGCTTGTATTAAGTGAGCAAGCCCACCGAATAGCCTCTAGCCCACAATAATGTCAACAAAATATTACAAATAATAAGTTTAGAAATTTTTTGTCTTGTCTGACATAAGTTTGGTAGAAATTAAGTAGTATGTCATAAGTCGTGTAAAATCTAATTCGCTCGGATAAGTTAAGAGAACTTTTGTCTCACTCGAAATAAATTTTGTAGATCAAATTATGCCTCTTACCATTCATTCTGAAACTAAACTTTTGCCTCTCTTGACATTAATTTTGTAAGAACTAATGTGGGTTTTGAACCGAATGAATTATGCCTTGATCAACATAAGCTATGTATAGAGATTAAGCAACATAACTTGTATGTTATAGACCATAATAAGTATGGTAAGAAAATATAAACTCATAGAAAGCAAAAAATATTTGTTATTTCGACATCAGAGAAATCTTTTGCTACTTATTATTTGTTGCTTAATATATGAAAAGATAAATAAAATACCATCAAATTTAATAGATAAAAATTAATGACCATCGATATTTGTGCGAATGACCCAATACATGAAAGGACTAGATGAACAACGTTAATATTTCAAGATTCCTTGTCATATTGCCGTGCAAGTAATCACAAAGTTGTAGACTTTTAGGGTGTGTTTGGTATGGAGGAAAATGTTTTCCTATTTTCTTTTGTTTGGTTGCAACAAAATGTTGGGAAAACATTTTCCTAAACGACTTGTTTTCCTAAAATCAGCGGAAAACGACTTCCGTAACAAGTCTGCGGAAATCATTTTCCGGAAAAGAAGTCGACGCGCAACACAAGCGAATTTCACCCCAGCCTACGCCCTTGCCCACCCTCAAACGTAGTGAAGGAGCGCTGTTTCTCCATTATTTCTCCAGCTTGTTCCTCTCCAAATTTAGGGTTTCCATTGTTGTTCTTCTCATTCATATTCCTGTAAGAATTTCGAAGGTATGCTTTCAATAATTCTTCAAAATATTCATCTTTCACTTGCTTTTCTGCTGAAATACTTGCTCATGTGTTTGAATTTGACTTTACTTGGTGAATTTATGCATTGGATTCGATATTTTTTGGTAAATCTATGAATTGTGGCCTTTTGCTTTCGATAAGGATGAGCAAGCATGTGTTTCATTGTACTATGCACAGTTGAAATATGTGTGTGGTGTACAGAGATGAGCAACTGTGCACAATAATGTGAAAAACTTCAAGTCTCAACTGTATAGTGTTAGCTAGAAGCATGTACTAATGTATGGCACGCTGTTTTCAAGTTATTTTTTGATTAAAACGACAGTTCGATACATAAAATATATTCATCGTAAAATTAGAGATCTTATTCTAAAGGATTATTTGATAGTGTGTGTAGAAATAATAGAAAAATATCAAGATCTAGTGGGGAGGGGTTGGGGGTGAAAGAGCATAGAAAATTATTTTCCTAAAAAAATTCCTTACTCACCAACCAAACA
>NW_006238958.1:908972-948553 GCF_000226075.1 Solanum tuberosum
TGGGAAAACATTTTCCTAAACGACTTGTTTTCCTAAAATCAGCGGAAAACGACTTCCGTAACAAGTCTGCGGAAATCATTTTCCGGAAAAGAAGTCGACGCGCAACACAAGCGAATTTCACCCCAGCCTACGCCCTTGCCCACCCTCAAACGTAGTGAAGGAGCGCTGTTTCTCCATTATTTCTCCAGCTTGTTCCTCTCCAAATTTAGGGTTTCCATTGTTGTTCTTCTCATTCATATTCCTGTAAGAATTTCGAAGGTATGCTTTCAATAATTCTTCAAAATATTCATCTTTCACTTGCTTTTCTGCTGAAATACTTGCTCATGTGTTTGAATTTGACTTTACTTGGTGAATTTATGCATTGGATTCGATATTTTTTGGTAAATCTATGAATTGTGGCCTTTTGCTTTCGATAAGGATGAGCAAGCATGTGTTTCATTGTACTATGCACAGTTGAAATATGTGTGTGGTGTACAGAGATGAGCAACTGTGCACAATAATGTGAAAAACTTCAAGTCTCAACTGTATAGTGTTAGCTAGAAGCATGTACTAATGTATGGCACGCTGTTTTCAAGTTATTTTTTGATTAAAACGACAGTTCGATACATAAAATATATTCATCTAAAATTAGAGATCTTATTCTAAAGGATTATTTGATAGTGTGTGTAGAAATAATAGAAAAATATCAAGATCTAGTGGGGAGGGGTTGGGGGTGAAAGAGCATAGAAAATTATTTTCCTAAAAAAATTCCTTACTCACCAACCAAACACTAGAAATTGTTTTCCGGAAAATGTTTTCTACTCACTAACCAAACATAAGAAAACAAGTTAAAAATCAACTTGTTTTCCAAGAAAACATTTTCCAGGAAAACATTTTCCATGGAAAACATTTTCCTTCATACCAAACACACCCTTAGTATCCTTTTTTTCTTCCTAGGCTTTAGTTTAGTATCACTTTTTAGGGTTTAATGTTAAACCATTGGTTCTTTGTTTGTCCCATTTAGATATATACTCGCTATTGCAATGTATTCATAGTCCTGACATTTTGCCAAACTACTTATATTCTGGTTAGTTTTATGAAATGTTTATATATGTATTTAGTAATTTGTTTGTCATTCGAATAATTCTATTCTAGGATTAGTTTTCTGAATGTCTATATTTAGTATTAGTTCGAGGTCGCTTAGGCGACGTAACCCCTTTTAGAGTTACGTTTAAGTTTATTGAGTTCTGAATTTATTATTAAATTAGTTCAATTGTTTTAATTACTAAATTACCAATTTATAAGTCTAAGAAAAAGCTATTGAATTTGTCTGATCAAACTTGTACCTAATATCGTTTAAGTTGACTATTGAATTTATTGTAGCTCGTTTTGTTTATTGAATTACCAATTGAAAGGTCTAATTAAGCAAAAGTCATTGGATTTGTTTGATCTAAACTTGTACCTAATACTGTAACTCCGCTCTTGTTTCCCTTTTCATACAACACATGCACATCGATTTACCCTATCTATCTATCTTTTCTTCTTTTTTTAAATAAAAAAATTCCCCTAGTTGGCACGAGTATTATATATCATGAGAATAAGTACATGAGGGGGGCTTGACCTTACATCAACATACAACACAAAGGATAAAACTTTTATCCTTTCAAAAGGAGGGTTAGGAGATGACTATCTTCACACTAAACCCCCGCACATATAAGGAGTAAATTAGCCAACAAAAAAGTTCGCTACAAACCACACCCTTCAGGCCTCTTCAAACTTCATTTATGAGATTATGCTGAACATGTTATTGGTGTATACGTTGAATTAAAACTTTGAGGATCACAAAATAGATGAAAGCATCAAATAATATTCGCATAAATCAAAAGTAGTTTTAGGGTAGGTAGTGCCCTAAACTTAGAGCATATGCCATATCTGTTGGTACAACTTAAGACATATATAAAAGAAGAGACCGCAATCACTCGTTTAACACAATGGTCCTTTATTTGCATTTCCTTCATGTAATGCTATACTAATAATATATACTAGCTATACAGAATCTTAAGCAAAATTTGTTGAACAAATCTTTCATTTGCGAAAATTGGTGAAAAAAGTACTTGAGTCTAGTTAGTGTAATGGCAAGAAGTTAGTTCCCTTCTTTAGGTAAAAAGGGACCCACATCGATCCGTCATTTATGTGTAGTCTCTTTAATATGACTTGAACAATCTTCACCTCTTGAACTAGCATTTGAGATTAAGTTAGATCTAATGTCTATTTTTCACAATGTCCAATCCTAGACATACCTCCTCAAGGTAAATGATAGATTTGCGTAAACTCTATCCTTTCTATTGTCCAGAATCTGCTTTTGAGACTACATTGAGTTTGTTGTGTTGTTGTTACATGAGTGAGTATTGAAGAAATCTCACATCGGTCAATTATGGAATGGGTACTAATTAACTACTATCCATGTGTTTTAACTTAATTTCTATAGGCCATTTCTATAATTATCATATGTTCATATAACATAATTTATAATTATCTTTTAGGTGGCCTAATTATCTAGATATTTTATCTACCGCTTGAGAGGGCTAACTCGTATAGTAGAGGCCATCAAAACCTTTTCATAATATTCGTTGTCTGTTTTTTTATTAACGGGATAATTCATTGAATACGTTGGTAAAGTACATAATTATGGCACTACAAACCAATAAACAGGAAAATAAAAACAGATTAAGGAATTGATTGATCAAAAAGATTAGAAAAAATGTCTCAAGTCAAATCTAACTATATTGAGCATCAACGATTATTTCTACTCTAACCATTTTCAACATATATATTTTTGAACAATTACAATACTTCAACGCGGTCAATTACACACTTTAATATGATATTAAATTATTCAAAATCCATATCTCATGATCTCGACGTCATCCAGTGAATAAAAAGAATTTGCATTAGAAATAAAAGAACCAAATCTATATACGAGGAGACGTATAATATATAATCCCTCTTAGTATTAAGTATATCTTGAATTTTAAAAATAAGATGATCACACATTTTTCCTCGTTTAATTCATAATAAAAATATAAATACTGGTGGGTGACAAGTGACTGATAACTGAGACGTTGTGATGGTAGGGACAACTACAACAAGTGACAATTGATTGATTCTTAAATTACTTTTATCAAATTCTGCAATCACCTTTCATTGTTTTGGCATACCTTTCCATTTTTAGTAACTCCATCTTTCTAAGACTCTTCTCCTCCTCCAATATCTTATCACAAATCAAAATAAAAAATAAAAAATTGCACAATAAAAAGTTAACTTGACCTTTTAGGGTTTGAGTATTCAAGATCTCAAAAAAAAAGAAAAGAGAGTTATGGCTCGTGGTAAGATCCAGATCAAGAAAATAGAAAACCAAACAAATAGGCAAGTGACTTATTCAAAGAGAAGAAATGGGCTATTCAAGAAGGCTAATGAACTTACAGTTCTTTGTGATGCTAAAGTTTCAATTGTTATGATTTCTAGTACTGGAAAACTTCATGAGTTTATAAGTCCCTCTATCACGTAAGAAAACAACTTTATTTTATTTTATTTTTTTTCTTGAAATTTCGTGTGTATGTTGATTATTTTGATGTTGTTTATGTGTTGTTAGGACCAAGCAATTGTTCGATCTGTACCAAAAGACTATTGGAGTTGATATTTGGACTTCTCACTATGAGGTTTTAATTTCTTTGATTTCTCCTTTCTAAGATCTTTAACTTTCCCCTTTTTTGATTAAATTGTGTAACAAATTCATCTCATCTAACAAGTTTATTTTGTTTTAAATAGATCATACTTTTATTCACTTGATTTTGGGCTAAAGATGTAAAGATTCTTGAAATAATGGATGGTGATGAGATATGAATTACCCAAGATCTCTATCGATCCCCATGTTTTGATACAATAGTGAAGTTAGGAACTTTGTTAAAAGTGTTAAAGATTTTATATAGATCTGTAAAAAAATAATTTTTAAGGTGTACATATTACATTATTTTCTATATAATTTCGAGTGTTTAATAGATCATCTAAACCACTTCTTTGATATCATGTTGAACTGTATGTATGTCTCATTTAAAAGTTTAATTATTAGGAAGATTGTTTTACTTATAATTTTTTGAGGTACTTTCAGATCTATTAGTATTTGTTAAATATTGTGCAGAAAATGCAAGAGCAGCTGAGGAAGTTAAAGGATGTTAATAGGAATCTACGAAAAGAGATCAGGTTAGATATCTAGATCTTTAACAAGAATCTATGACTTTTTAATTTATTGATTAAAAATCTAAAAAAATTAATCTTTTTATTTTATTTTATTTTGTTTATTTATTGATATTATAATTAATGGATAGGCAGAGGATGGGAGAAAGCCTAAATGATCTGAACTTTGAACAGTTGGAAGAGCTCATGGAAAATGTGGACAATTCTCTGAAGCTTATTCGTGAAAGAAAGGTTAATTCCAATTATTAAACTAAAATTTCTAAAATTGAAATAATTCGTAATCGAATCACTTTATTGTTGTCAAGTGAATGTTTTGCAATTTTATTCTTACCTTTATGGGTAAAGAGGTTTTTTCTTCGATTGACCCTCGACAATCCTATTCATTTATATGAACATGAGACTGATCATACTGTGAATAAGCTCATAAAGACGGAATTTACTTGAATCTTGATCTAGATCAACTAAAAAAAGAAGGTATAGAGATACAATATGAGTTTAGATGAGCTTCAATAAATAACTCACATTTTCCCTTCAATTTCACTTGATAAGTAGCTTGCCGTTGGCATGTATCCCTCCCAAAATACATAGGACGTTTTTCGGGGGTCAAACTAACAAAATTTGTTCGACATTTTAAGATACTAAATTTAATCTAAATTCAGTTAGCTTGAAACTTTTGAAAGACGAAACGTAATAATAATTTTAGAATAAAAATAGTACATATGTATTGACAATTTTTTCTTTCTATCTTGGACTTTCAATTACTTCACTAGTCCTATGAAACTCAGCTTCTCTTAAGTAGACACCTATCATTCAAGAACTTGAGAGAATACATCTAAAGGCCGATTGAACGGGTGTAGATCTAAAGATCGGATTCTTCATCACTACGAGTGATGCATATTACTTATTACTATTGGTTCATCATGTCGATTCATGAGTATTTTGTTATGATGCATATTAGTTATTAATATAATTACCTCTTTTACCCAAAAAATAAATAAATAGAAAAGAGTAATCCAATGTGAGTAGTAATATCCTTAACTACCTTTTCATTTTTATTTGCTTGCCTTCCATAAAGTTGGTCATTTTCTTTATGTAAGCAATGCCTAACTTTATTTTATTTTTGTGAAAGAACAGTATAAGGTGATTGGCAATCAGATTGAAACTTACAGGAAGAAGGTAACAATATTGGTTGTCATCTTCTATTGAGCTTTTTTATTCCCCCTTCCTACTCAAAGGCGGAGCCAGAATTAGGAGTTTGGGGTTCTAAATTTTAGGACATATATATATATATATATATCACCTAGCTCCGCCTCTGTTCCCACTCCACAGTCCACACACAAAAAAAAAGAAAAAAAGAAAAAAAAAGAAGACGAATTCATATTTTGGTTGATTGCAGGTTAGGAATGTGGAAGAAATACATAGAAATCTCCTGCTTGAATTTGTAAGTGCTTAAAATTGTTAATATTTTGTTTGCATTGCATAGAAATTAAGTTTGTTTTTCCAATCATCCACAACCCCATTTTTGCCATATTGCTTGATAGAAGTAGTAGTTAGATGCGCATTTATCTATGATTTACACTGTTCTCTACATCTAGATAAACCTAGTACGTTTATCGGGTTCTTCAAAATGCTACCACATCCGTGTCAGATCCTCAAAAAGTATATTATTTGGGGAGAATTCGATACACACCTGTCAACATTTTTAAAAGTTCGACCAAGATAGAAGTAGGTGGTATAGTTGGTGTTTCTTTGCGGAAGAATGATGAAAATCATGTTTATGTTGAGAATAGCCATCCCCTATATTTTTGTGATCTTTCCACACAACCACTAAAAGACCTTCATATGGGCACGCAGGAATTTGGAATTCTACCGCTAACACATTTGATTTACTTCGTGCAAAATCTAGTATTTATACTTGTTTAGTGAATTTTGAAATAACATTACTAGAGTTTTACGACTGGTAAACACTATCATTTTCAACCTTAAGATTGTGGTGCTTTTGAGTTTAAAAGAAATTCAATACATGGTGATTAACTATCCTCAACCCAAGGATTTTCACAAAGGAAAAATACAACATCTTTATATATACGATGTGATTAATCGACAAAAATATTCATCTGAATCCCCTTTCCTTCCCTCTTTCTCCAACCCAACAATACATGATATTGATGATTGATTTTGAATGGTGCAGGATGCAAGACAAGAGGATCCATATGGTGGATTAGTTGAGCAAGAAGGAGACTACAATTCCGTGCTTGGATTCCCCACTGGAGGGCATCATATATTAGCCTTAGGCCTTCAACCAAACAACAATCATCATCATCATCTTCACAGTGGAGGTGGCTCTGATATTACTACTTTTGCTCTAGGTTGAGTAGTAATTAATTCACCTTATTGTAATATTATCATATTTTCCCCTATTATTAGTATATTGATGTATTCTAAATAATCACATGCAATGTTTCTTCACTAGACATGCATGAGAGTACTGACTATTCTCCTACTTTTGCTTAATTCAGTGTGTTAAAACCTAAAAAGAAACTATAAGGTTGTCAAACTCTATTGTTTTTGGATTGAAGTGTCATGTATCTTTTAATGTTTAATGTAATGTTTTAGTACTTTCTTATATATAAAGATCATGTGAAAGTATGGAAATGTTTTAATTTCTTAGTTTCGTGAAATGAATTTTATATCACCAATATTTATTACTTGAAATTATGTTGTTTTTCCCTTCATGTTGGTATGTTTGTTCAAAATTTTGAAGAAAATGAAATTAATCCTAAATTCTATCCCAAAAATTATTATTATTATTATTATAATTATTACACATGTATGATGTATCATAAGATCATAGTATTCACTAAAGTTATTGACTTAATTAGATCGAATTCGTATCTAACCTTCCAGCTTAGTTCGAATTATATATTTATATATTCTTGTAGAAAATGTAAGAGATTTTTGCACCTTTTAAAAAAATTTATCTCAGATAATAGCAAATGAATATGAATTTAATTACATGCAACATAAACAATAAAAAATTATATAGCCAACATAGAAGTAATTAATAAATGTTATTTTTGGGCTGCTATTGTTCAAGGCTCTCCCTTTCACAGTTTCACCACTTGCATCTTATATATTTTTAAAATGATCAGGTAGTGAGAATCTAAATAGATAGACATTTTTTTTTGTTATTGGAAGCTTAATTAAAACTCAAAATATTGCTTAATATAGTTGGAAAATGTTTAAATAAGTCACTATTTGTAGTAGTTTATGTTCATATATATAGGTACCAAATTTGAGTCACAATAATATTGTTTAGTATTATCAACAATATTAGAGCAAGGAAGCGTCATTTTTTTGCTCATGGTAAGTGGATATTCTTTAGTATTGATAAAAATTTAAGCATGTCCTATCATGAGTTCAAGTGCTTAATTGGAATAAATTATAATTTGAGTATCTTTACTCACAAGTTTAAATGATTGTCTAGGTATAAAGTTAAAAAAATGGCCTGATTCTATCTCTTTTAGTACCGTTTGAAGAAAGAATGGTTGAATTCTAATTTAGACCTTCTTTTTTTGTTTTCAAGTGACTTTCACTCCTTCTAATATAAACGTTGTGCGCTTAGTTGGAGCTTTTCACAGTCAAATTAGTCAAAGTCAAAGTCAAAGTTTTTTTAATTTTTTTTCTATTTCTAGCTGTCCACTCTAATTTACAAAATCCCAAATTTACAAAAATTAACTTCTAAGGAAATACTTTAAATGTGTTGATCTCTCCAAACTAGTATAAATAAGAACTTTTGTTAAGCTTATTTTCACTCACAAATATAAAATATTTCCCCTCTCTCACTCTCAAGAAAAAGTCATTTCTTCAACGCTGCTATGGTACCACAAAAAAAATGTTCTTTTTTGATTGTTTTTTTTGGTTTTCTTTTTAGTTGTTTTGATGTTTTATTCTTTAAGATGTATGATTTCACGTTGAATTAAGTTTTTTGTGTTTTGCTTATTTGAAAAGGTGCACATGTTTGATTATTTATTTTGATTTTTGTGATTTTTATTAGAAAAGGAATAATTATTCTTTTTCCTTTATTGCTTGTTTTTCTATATATGAGTGTACCTAACTCTAATTTGATCTAAAAAATGTGGTAGAATTTAATTAAAGAATGATAAATATAAATTTTTACATAATTTGTATTTCCCTAGAACTTTTTTTAATTGATTTTTTTGGCATGTTGGATGTTTAGGGTATCTCTGATGAAGTTCAAAAAGTTCAAGATCAAAAGCTTCCCATTTTCGAAAGTGTCCGTCCCAAAGATCCTACAATGCGCGATGGAGTTATCTGTTGCGTTATAAGCACGGAAGCCCTAGAAATTCCGAACAACGATCACATTATATTTCCTCCTATTAAAAGGTCGTCAACATCATATGCAAATCAAAAGAATGCAAAGAAGGCCAAGAAACAACATTGCAAGAAGTCCCGTTAGGAAATTCAAGTGCAACAAATACATTTCATGGAGCAAAATGAATTGTGTTTTACTTTTATTACTTGATTTGAATTTACTTTTCTTGTAAGGGAAATAGTCCCATGTTCAATAGCCTTAATAAATAAATATTCCCTAGAAAATGTTTTAGATGAGATTTGTCATTTTAATTTTTGGTATTTGGTATGACGATAGTTATTTTATTTTCATAAAATATTAATGGAAGATCAATGACTTTACTTATGGGCATAAAAACACACTCATTCATGTTACATATATCTATTCTATCATTTCGAATGAGGAAATGTTTTAATTTCTTAGTTTCGTAAAACAGATTATTTTTCTTTTCTCCATGTCAGTAGGTTGTCATGATACAATGTCTACTTTATGCTCAATATCTTTATTTCTATTTTAGACAAATACGGTGTCAAAATTTAAATTATATGGGTTCAAAATTTGTATCCAAAATGAACCAATACCCCAAATCACATATGAAATAAAACTAATCCTAAATTCTATCCCAAAAATATTATTATTCTTACTTATGATCTTTATCACTTGCATCTATATATATATATTGAAATGATCAGAGGTAGTGAGAATATAAATAGATAGGCTTTTCTTTGTTATTGAAAGCTTAATTAAATCTCAAAATACTGCTAATATAGTTGGAAAAAGCTCAAATAAGTTACTATATAGCAATATTTTATGTTTATATAGGTACTATCAAATTTCAGTCACAATATTGTTCAATATTGGTATAAATTTGAATAAGTTACTAACAATTTATGTTTATCAACAATATTAGAGAAGGAGGCTTCATTTTTTATTTTTTTTGTGAATGGTAAGTGGATATTGTTTAGTATTAGCAAAAATTTAAATAAGTAACTAACAATTGTTTTTATATATTTTTCAAGCATATCTTATAATGAGTTCAAGTGCTTAATTGGAATAAATATAATATGAGTGTTTTTAGACTTTCTTTTTGTATAGTTTGAGGAAAGGAAGGTTGAATTCTAATTTAGACTTTCTTTTCTCATAGTCAAGTGACTTTCGCTTCCTCTAATCTAAACTATATGCGCCTATTTGGATCTTTTCACAGTCAAAGTGAAAGTTTTTTTTTTTGGAAAAAAGTTTTTAAAAAAGTTCTATTTCTGGCTGTCCAAGCTAATTTACAAATTCCCAAAAATGAACTTCTTAATTGGACTACAAATATTATCTAATGAAACACTTTAAATGTATCGGTCTTTCCAAACTAGTATAAATAAGAGCACTTGTTAAGCTTATTTTCACTCACAAATATAAATTATTTCTCAAGAAAAAATCATTTCTTCAACGCTGCTATGGTACCAAAAATAATATATTTATTTTTTGATTATCTTTTTGGTTTTCTCTTTTAGTTGTTTTGATATTTTATTCTTTAAAGAGTGTACATATGTTTTTTTAGTGTTTAATTGGGAATGATTTAATTTCTTGTTGAATTGAGTTTTTCGTGCTCTACTTTTTTTGAAAAGGTGCACATTTGTTCCCGTGATTATTTATTTTTTTCATTCATAAATTGTTTTTTGTCATTTCTATTTGTAGAGGAAATTTTATTTTTTTTTCCTTTATTGCTTGTTTTTCTATATCCGAGTGTAGATAGCTCTAATTTGATCTAAAATGTTAATTATTTGGTAGAATTAAATTAAAGAATAAATATAATCTGTAGAACATTTTTTTAACTTTTCATTGATATTTTTTTTTTGGCCTTTTGGATGTTTAGGGTATAACTAACGAAGTTCAAAAAGTTCAAGAACAAAATCTTCCCATTTTCGAAAGTGGTCGTCCCAAAGTGATAGATGATCCTACAATGCGCGATGGAGTTATCTATTGTGTTATAAACACATTATATTTCCTCCTATTAAAAGGTTATTAACATCATCTGCAAATCAAAAGAATGATAAGAAGGCTAAGGAACAACATTGCAAGAAGTCCCGTTAGGAAATTCAAGTGCAATAAATACATTTCATGGAGCAAAATGAATTGTATTTTACTTTTATTACTTGATTTGAATTTACTTTTCTTGTAAGGGAAATAGTCCCATGTTCAATAGCCTTATTAAATAAATAATATTCCCTAGAAAATGTTTTAGATGAGATTTGTCATTTTAATTTTTGGTATTTGGTATATCGAAAGTTCATGAAATATTAATGGAAGATCAATGACTCTACTTATGGGCATAAATTGAGTTTTTTTACGATTATTTTAACTTTTAACTTCCTACTTATTACTTGCTAAAAAGTGTTCAAAGTTTTATAGCTATAGATCCACAAAAAAAAAAAAAAAAAATTGATCGGTAACTAGTACAAAATTAATTATTAAAGTGAAATTAAGAAAAAAACATACTAATATTCTAACTGTATGATTTATACTAAAGTTTAACGTATGCATATGCATGGTAGACACATTTTTTAATTGAAGTGTTATGCATCTTCTAATGTTTAATGTACTTTCTTATAAAAATCACGTGAAAGTATGAAAATGTTTTAATTTCTTAGTTTCGTAAAATAAATTATTTTTCTTTTCTTCATGATACGATGTCTACTTTATGTTCAATACGTACGTTTTTATGAATCTTTATTCTATAGGTACTATCAAATTTCAGTCACAATATTGTTGAGTGTTAGTAAAAATTTGAATAAGTTACTAACAATTTATGTTTTATCAACAATATTAGAGCAAGGGAGCTTTATTTTCTTGCTCATGGTAAGTGGATAGTGTTTAGTATTGGCAAAAATTTAAATAAGTTACTAACAATTGTTTTATATAGTTTTAAAAAATATTTTATCATGAATTCAAATGGTTAATTGGAATAAATTACAATTATGAGTGTCTTTACTCACAAATTTAAATGGTTGTCTATGTATTAAGTTCAAAAATCGGTCTGATTCAATCTCTTTTTGTATAGTTTGGAGAAAGGAAGATTGAATTCTAATTTAGACCTTCTTTTCTTGTAGTCAAGTGACTTTCACTCCTTCTAATCTAAATTATGTGTACCTATTTGGAGTTTTTCACCGTCAAAGTCAAAGTCGGAGTTTTTTTTTTTAGAAAAAGGTTGATTTTTTTCCATTTCTAGCTACGCAAGCAAAATTACAAAATGCCAATTCCCAAAAATTAACTTCTTAATCGGATTACCAATATTATCCAAGGAAATACTTTAAATGTGTTGGTCTCTCCAAACTAGTATAACCTAGTTATGTTTTAGATGAGAAGTGATTTTAATTTTTAATGTTTGGTATGACGAAAATAATTTTATTTTCATTGAAATATTAATGGAAGAAATGATTGTACTTATGGGCATAGATCATTTTTCCTACGTCTATCTTAACTTTTAAACATTTTAGCTATTACTTGCTTAAAATGTTCAAAATTTCTTATAGATATATATAAAAAAAAATTGACCGGTAATTTGTACAAAATTATTCTCTATACAACATGTTGAATTGTATTGACCTAGGGAATTCTAGATTTTTGACAAGAACTCTTGACTTTTTAATTTATTGATTAAAAATGGATCTTTTTCTCTTTATTTTATTATTGTTAATTACTGATATTAAAGAATGAGAGGAAAATTTTTGTAGTTGGAAGATTTTTGCTATATAATTCTTATTTGCTAGAACGTTGTTTAATTATTGTCACAGTTCTTTAATGTATTTTATCCTAAAAACACTATGATTTTTGCAGTTGGAAGATTTTTGCTATATAATTCTTATATGTAATGTAATGTTTACTTTTTTATAAAGATCACGTGAGTATGGAAATGTTTTAATTTCATAAGTTTCGTGAAATGAATTTTATATAAGTGATATTAATTAGTTGAAATTATGTTCTTTTTTAATACATATTGATAGGTTTTTCATGATATCATATCTACTTTTATGTCCATTATATATGTTTTAGTTCTATCTTTGACTAATGTGGTTCCAAAATTTAAATTATATGGATCTTAAATTTTATGAGATGTATTGTGCTGATAACTAAGTTATATGTGATACGGCATGTATGGGGATATCTCTATAAAGAAATGGATCTTAGCCTAATTCAACATCAAAATCTATCTCATAAGGAGAGGATTGTCTTAAAAAAAAAATCATCCCACCCCTAAAAGATCTTAGGCCTAATTCATAAATTTAATTTTATATATAAAAATAAATAAATTACAAACTTGAAATTAAAATCCTACTTTTTGAAAAAATTGAAATTCAAATCATAATTTGAAATTAAAATTTTGTCCAAATTTTATAAACAAACACTAATTTCAAATTAAACTTCTCTCTAAATCTTTTTATCAAATGTTTTATTTGTTTCATAATAGCTCATTTCTTAATTAATATATTATGTTAGTAACTACATTTATAACTCTACTATTTATATCCTTTGGTTTGATTTTAAAATTGAGCCTAAATAAGAATAAAAATCATACATGATTATGATAAACCAAAAAGGGAAATGATCACTTGAGCATATATAGAAAAACTTTAAATTTTATTTTGACCTTCAAATTATAATTTATTTCAATAAGCACTTAAATATACACGACAATATTTCTATCAGATATTTTAGAATTAAATTTAAATTGACTTCTACTTCTCGCGGTCAAAACAATATTTACAAAATTTAATGAGAATATTATCTAATATAGAAATACTTTAATTGCACTGTCCCTCCAAGCTATTATAAATACAAGCTTGTTAATTAAACAAATATCAAATATTTTTCTTCACTTCACTCCAATAAAAAAAAAATGGGATCTCTTTCACCAAGTTCTTCATGGACCCCTCAAGATGACCTTTTGCTTATCAACGCTGTTATGGTAACAAAAAAAATACTTTTTCTTACACTTGTTTTGATGTTTTATTCTTTAAAGAATGTATGCTTTTTAGTGTTTATTTTTCATTCCGAATTTGATTCTTGTGATTTTCATTTGAAGGATATTTGTTGATTCATTTGTTTTGTATCTTGTTAATTGGTTGTTTTTGTAATTTTGCGTGGATAACTTTTTTTTTATCTTGGATTTATCAGAAACAACATTTTTGTCCCTATTAAGATAGGAGTAATCACTGAATATATTTTACCCTCGATTGTCTGATTACACTTGATATGTAATTGTTGTCTTCGTCTATTTGAAGGACCAAAGGACTAGATCTTTTTTTTTTTTTGGGTGATTTACTGTGCAGGTTAGTGAATGTGTTTTTTTTTTTTTTGGAAAAAAAATGAGATAATGCGTATGGAGTTTAATTTATGTTTTTTTGGGTAAATAGAGATGAAATTGAATTCAAATCGGAAATTTCCTTGAATCTAATACTTAATTGTCTAGTTATTTTTTCTTGCTTATTATGTCTTATTTGTTTCTAATAGTATTTGTAGTATTTATTGTGAAATTATGAGAAATTAATTAAATAAAAAATTTCTATACTCAATTTATTCTAATTTATTAGAAGAGGAATTATTATTATTTTCCTTTATTGTTTGTCAATATCTGAGTATATTTTTGTCTGATTTCTCCTAAAATTTTATTTATTTGGTAGAATTAAAGATTGAATGATTATAAAATGTTAACTCCGTAGATAATTTTTTTGAACGTTTCATTAATTTAATTTGTTGACATATTAATTTATTTCTTTTCTAGACTGGTGCTTCTTTGGAATTACTTTTACGGAGATTTAATGATCAAGAATTGCAAGCTCGTTGGCGAACTCTCCTATGTAGCCTAGATGAGAAAGAAATACGCATGCAAAATACATTAGTCCCTCTTGTTCGCGATGGGGCCGACACATTAGTTCCTCTTGTTCGCGATGAGGCTGACACATTTGTCTCTCTTATTCATGATGAGGCTAATACATTAGTCCCTCTTGTTCGTGATGGGGCAGATACATTAGTCCCTCTTGTTCGCGATGGGGCAGATACATTAGTCCCTCTTGTTCATGATGGGGCCGATACATTTGTCTCTCTTGTTCGCGATGGGGCCGATACATTTGTCCCTCTTGTTCGCGATGGGGCCGACACATTAGTCCCTCTTGTTCGCGATGGAGCCGACACATTAGTCCCTCTTATTCGCGATGAGGCTGACACATTAGTCCCTCTTGTTCGCGATGGGGCAGATACATTAGTCCCTCTTGTTCGCGATGGGGCTGACACATTTGTCCCTCTTGTTTGTGATGGGGCTGATACATTAGTCCCTCTTGTTCGCAATGGGGCGGATAGAATGGATACATCAGGTTATGATATATCGACTACTATCATCTCATCATCCAGCATGAGAGATCAAATCTCACGTTGTATTGATGATGAGTTATCATTGCCTTTTATGGGACTTGATGAAAATGATGAGACGTTTGATGTGAGCTCATTCTTGTTGGATACTCCTTATGAGGAGAGTGACATGATTGATAAGAATAAGGATGTATCTGAAATTCCAAAAGCCCCAGATCAAGAGGTTTATATTCCTGATGGTGCTTGTTCTAGAGAGTTGAGTGACAAGTATGTTGATCCTGCTAATCCTGAAATGCGTGATGGAGTTATTTGTTGCACTCTAAACACCGAGGTCCTAGAGGTTCCTCAAAATGACAACGTTTTTCTTTTGCATTGATAACATCAATGTTTCTCGTGAGTTGTGCCCTATTCCTGGAAGAGGTGTTGATAAATAGAGCAAGACCTTGCTTATAAGGGAAATGCTATGGATTTCGATATAGTCCTAGAGGAAATTATAGTATTTTGCTGATCCCTCAAGCTCCAATGCCAATTCAATATGACGTGGGGTCATATTGAATTGACATTGGAGTTCGGGGGTTTTGCAAAACACCATAATTGCCTTCGAGGCCAGGTCGAAATCCCATAACTTCGATGCCTATTTAGTATGCAAGAGCAGTCAAGGAAGCTAGAGGATGTTAATAGGAATTTATGAAGAGATATAAGGTAGAAACTGAATTCCTAAAAAATCTATGGTTTTTAGTATGGAAATGTTACTTATCTTTTAATGTTTAATGTAATGTTACTTTCTTATAAAGATCAAGTGAGTATGAAAATGTTTTAATTTCTTAGTTTCGTGAAATGAATTTTATATAAGTGATATCAATCCATTGTTATTATCTTATTTTCTTCATGTTTGTGAGTTTATCGTGATACGATGTCTACTTTATGTCCAATTTTCATGTTCTTTATGAATCTTTTAGTTCTATCATAGAGTAATGCGGTGCCAAAATTTAAATTATATGAATTACATTTTAAATTTTATAGGATGTCGAAATTATGTGTTACACCGTTAGTAAATAAGTTCCATTGGAGTAGTGGGGGATATATAAAAGAGAAATGAAATTAATTTGGGTCTAATTCAATCCTAAAATCTACTTTATGAAGGGAGGATTGCCCAAATTGTATAGAAAGTCTTTCCAACCCTAAATGAATGAATGATGTGGGACTTTTTTTTTTTTTTTTTTTGGTTAAAAAAGAGATATTTTATTTATATAAATTTCAAAATAGTTACGTACTATTTTTCAAAGGCAAGGCCGAAAAGTGGCCACTAGCACTATCTTCCACAAATTTTCACATGTTTGAGCATGGAAAAGATTCAAGACTCATACACGAGGGAACAAAGACATGATCAAGTTAATATAATTATGCTTACTCTAATTATAGATTAAACTCTTAGATGGAATGATGACACGAGTCAAAACATACCATCGCATTGAGACTGCAATGTATAGTTGAAAAGGAATGGAAGTAAAAGAAGTAATTTCTCAATTAAGATAGGTACATTATATGTTTGTCATCTTGAAGGATGAAAATTTGTTACTTTATCATGTTGTAATAAAATTTAGTAGGTTTAATATAAGTTGATTTCTTTGAATGAGAGTTTTTATTATAAGATAGGGGCAGCTTTTAGGCTCATCTTTAATTTTTCTACCACTTTCAAGAAAATGTAGTTTTCTTCACTATTTTCTTTTTTTTTATAGCTGGACTTTTTTTTTGTGGTTAAAACAGAGATATTTTATTTATATATAATATGCATCATTACACAATCAGTGGCCTGAGATATTACAGACGTTTAGTTTGTCTACTACATTACAGACATCTAGATTAGCTACTACATAATCATTAGTACTATCCGATTGAAGAGGTGGCACTAATACCTCAAATCAAACAAAAGATAAAACTAATTTAAAATTCTACTCCGAAATTATTATTCTTACCCCATCATATTAATTGATCGTAGTATGGTTTCTTAATTATGAGCATCCGGGGTTTGACTCTTACCTTTGATGATAGTATGTGAAGTATTCACTAAAGCGATAGCCACTGTTCAAAATTGAACTGTATAAAATTTGCTCGCAAGTTTAAGACGTTGTATATATATATATTCACTAAAGCGATCCTAGTATGGTTTCTTAATTTAGTTTTTTTTTTAAAAAAAATGATAATCTACTTTTTGGAGAATTTTAAGATTTTAAATTATGTTTTGAGATTTATTCAATTATATATATAAACTCTAAATTCAAGTTAAAAATTTAAATTTAAGCTTCAAATTGCGTGGCCGGACGCATACCTAAACTTCTCTTTAAAACTGTTTAAAAAATATTTGATTTGACCTTCAAATTACATGTTCAAACTTGTCCTTAAACTTCTCTAAGAAATGTTTGATTTTTTTTTATAATAAAAGTACATTTCTTAATTACATCTATAACTCTACTTTTTATATCCTTTGATTTAATTTTGAAAGTGAGCCTAAATAAGAATAAAAATTATACATAATTATCAGAAATAAAAAACGAAAATCAATCACTTGTTGAACATATCTAGAAAAACTTTAAACTTCACATTCTATTTTGACCTTTGAATTATAATTTAATTATGTTACCTAAGCACTTAAATACATAACAAAATATTTATATCAGATATTTTCGATTTAAATTTAAATTGACATCTATTCCTAGCAGTCCAAATCATATTAATGAGAATATTATCTTCTATAAAGAGAAACACTTAAATGTTCGTCCCTCCAAGCTAATATAAATACACATGCTTGTTAAGGTTATTTTCACTCACAAAATAAAAAAAAGTATTTCCTCTCTTTTATTCTAAAAAAAATGGCTAATTATTTTGTTTTGTTTTGTTTTTTGAGTTCTAAAACAATGGGAGTTCTTTCACCTGGTTACGTTCTTCATGGACTTTTCAAGAGGACTTTATGCTTATCCACACTGTTATGGTAACAAAAAATATATATTTCTTCTTTTTTTTTTCCACTTGTTTTGATGAATTGAGTTTTGATGGTTTGTTTCTTTAAAAATTTTAATTATTTTTTTCCAGTCAGAATTTGATTTTTGTGATTTCTATTTGAAGGATTACTTAATCTATGTTACTATTTTTTGCTTCATTTGAAATTCTGCGTCGATAACATTCCTTTTGAGCCAAGATATATCGAAACAATTTCTCTTCCCCTATGAAGATAGAGATAAGGTCTAAAGCTACCATGCCTATTCAGTATGACCCTAGTACACGTTAATTAGAAGTATGTTAAGAAAGTCAATAATGAACAAGACTACACTGAGTGAGTGTGCCGTTGTTATTTGGAAGATATTGTTGATTTACTAGTTCCTTTATGGTAATTAACACTAATGGAGGAAAAATTTACTTATGAATGTAATCATTTTTCTATAATATATCTATCTTTTAACTTTTATATTATACTTGCCTCTATTAACACTTTGGCGTTTTTTTAAATTAATTTGTAGTATTCAATAGTTTAATCTAAAACACTCTTTTAGTTGCTAATATTATTATTAGATATTTTTGTCTGAAAATTGCTTGCTACTCACCAAACTAAACACGAGAAATTATTATTGAGGAAAATAGTTTTCAAGAAAAACGTTTTCTATGGAAAATGACTTTCGTCATAACATAGTTAATGGCTCCTAACCTAAATGTTGATGAGTGATGACTTGATTGTAGTTAAATAAGTCATTACATGTCCAACTAACATCACTCTTAACTTTGGATCTGAGCTCTTGCATTGTTTTTCGAGGCTCTCTAATGGTATAGTCGAGGTACAAGCAAGGTTGTGCACTATTATCACAAGAAATGAATAGAATTTATAAGTTTTTTGGAACACTCTCAAAAAGGTGCTAACAAGTGCATGTCTTGAGAGTCTTTTAATAGCTTTTCAAGTGTTTTCATAAAATTATTTTCGTTTACTATGAACTCTACTGCAGAAGCTATTTGTTGATAATATATAAAAATGTCATCTTTATCCTATTTGGACTTAAAAAAGAAGAAGAAATCTTCTTTATCATAAAAAAAATAAATATATGCAAGTCTGACTCTCTATTGAAAACACAATAGTCAGCACCCACATGTGATCATGCAGAAGACCTAGATCCCCAAAAAGAAGCTTCAATTCTATTCATTCTTTTTATCTCTTGACATAGTTATATATATTAATATTCTGCTTCGATAAACTTATTTTTTTAGTTGAGAGTCTATCGAAAATTACTTCTTGACTTCACAAAGATAGTGATTGGATATATTGTTGTCATAGTTGTTATTGTACAGTTATATTAATAGCCTATTCAATCCAAAATGAGTTGGATTGACTATATGAATTCTTATTATTTCGTTTAACTTTGTCTCAAACTAATAATATATGAGATTTCTTTATATATTTTTATCGAGGTATAAATCTCTAACATGAAAATACTTAAAGAACAAGATTACAATATATCTTAATTAATTAGTATCGTCTACAACAACACATACCTAGTATCTCACAGTCGATAATAACAAGATTACAATATATCTTAAACAATTCATGATGAATTAATTGTTTCATGTTATTACTCTCCACGTTCATTTCTAGATCCAAAAGCTCATAAACCTAAACCTAGAAAATGAAAATGCAGTTTTTTCTTCATTTTTTTTCATTTTTCATCTTCTTTGTATTATTAGCACAATGCAAAACTCATCCTATTGATATACAAGGACTTCAAAATCTCAAAAATGGAATAAACCCAAAATCCATTAAACCCGGTTCATGCTTAAACTCATGGAACTTCACTATAGACCCATGTGATCACATTTTCACCGACCGGTTCACCTGCGGTTTCCGCTGTGATCTCATCGTCTCCGGTTTTTATCGAGTCACTGAAATCAGCCTAGACCAAGCCGGTTACTCCGGTTCATTGCCTAATTCATTCAACCTCCCTCATCTCGAGATTTTAGATATGTCGTATAATTCCCTCTCCGGTTCAATCCCGAATTCATTTTCAAATCTAACTCGTCTCCGGCGGCTCAGTCTTTCGAAAAACTCGTTCACCGGTCCAGTTACTTCTTCTATCGGTTCTCTATCCCGTTTACAGGAACTATTTCTCGATAACAACAAATTCACCGGTTCAATCCCGGAAAGTTTTAATGGTTTAATCAATCTGAATCGATTCGAGCTTCAACAAAACAATATCTCCGGTGAGTTACCTAATTTGAATCAGCTCGGAAATCTGATCTTCTTAGATTTAAGCAATAACAGACTCGCCGGAAATTTCTTCACGACAAATTTACCTGATTCGATGATTGAACTCTCAATACGCAACAATTATTTACACGGCGAGTTTCCGTTGAACTTCGAAGAGTTGAAGTTCCTACAGGTGTTAGATCTGAGCCATAATTTGTTTTCCGGGATGATTCCGGCGGTGTTATTTCATCACTCATCTCTTCAGCAGCTTACACTTTCTTACAATAACTTTACGTTTTTGCAAGTGCCGGAAGATTTAGTGCTTCGAAGTAAGCTTATAGCTATTGATCTGAGTTACAACAATTTGCATGGCTTATTGCCGGCGTTTATGGCATCGATGCCGGAGCTGTCGGCTCTGAATTTGGAGCATAACAAGTTTACCGGCGTGATACCGATACAGTTTGCAGTAAAAGTTGTGGCTCCGAGGAATCATACGGCGTCGTTTGAGAGGTTATTGCTGGGTGGAAATTATTTGTTTGGGCCGATTCCTGGGCCTTTAATGGGCCTAAAGCCTGGTTCTGGAAATATTAGTTTGGTGGATAACTGTTTGTATATGTGTCCAGATTCGGTATACATTTGTCATGGTGGGTATCAGAAGTCTTTATTGGATTGTAAAAAGTTTGGGCCTAGGATTCCTTGAGTTGTGTTAGGCCCAAAATGGAATCATGTAAGCCCATTTGTATATCTTTGACCAATGTTTTTAGGACTTAGGTATACTTTACAGCTTTAATTATATAAAAATAATGGTGGTTTATCTATTAACAATAAAGAACTAAATGTTAATTTTGTGGCCTTTTATATAAGGTAAAGAGGCTTGCAAGTTTTGTCTTTTGAATTTTAAAGCTTGTATGAGGTTTACTTCATTGTGTTCCTCTTGTAGTATCGATGGAGGATCAAAAATTTACTCGACTCCATATATTTGTAACATAGGTAATAATATTATTGGAACTCATTTGAATATAATTAACTCGTTTACGTGCACCCTTGTGAATCAATCCATTAATACAGTTGGTGCTAAAATATGAATTAAGGGTGTAATTACTTTTCTACATATTATTAATAATAATAATAGACTCCAAATTACAAAAGAGAGGATGCAAAATGCGAAGAACCACTAAAGATAAGTACTACTACATATTCTTCAAGATATTTTAGCAGTAGTATTCAACTAGGATTAGGGCACTACCTTTTTTAACGATCTATCAGTGTAGTTTGACTAGTCTAAAATTTGAGAAAAAGGGTCAAGAAATGGTCATCACATCAAGTGTTTATTTTACTTTTTTGTTGATTACACGTTTTCTCTTGTGACATCTAATATACCAAGAACAAAAGCTTATTTTTTCATAAAATCGAAACTTTTATTTTAATTTTGGAATTAAGTAATTACTAATACTTTGTATAGTACAATGCTAAATGATGAAATCAAATTTAACTTGGACGTCTGGTTCACAAAATTTAATCTAATAAACTATACATCACATATAAAATTTTAGGATGTAGAAAAGTTGTAGAAAATACTCCTTTAATTTACCTTGTTATATACCTTCATTAATTAATATTTTTCATATCGTCAAATCATAAATCATGGAACAGGAATAGAACAAGGACAACTCTTCTTGTTGTAGAACAAACAGTGACAGCGTTTTTCATGGCGATGACTCTTTTCTTCATGAGTGCATTAACGTTCGCATTAATTTGCTAAAATTTATCACATACTAACGTTCACAGGATTCATGGAATGTACACAAGAACATGATTAAACTATAACAATAAACACGGTATTTTATTTATTTTATTTTATTTCTCATTTGGTGGCTGAAATAGCTATAGTTGAGCCGTGAGTGGTACAAATTTTCTGTGTTGCGGATTGCAAACGTATCATGCATTTTCTTCTAGTAGATAGATTATTGATTTGTTAATTGATATTTCTTGTGTTGATTATTGTTAAGCATGCCTCAAGTCTATTGCGCCTCGTAAGGCGCATAGGTACCCGCGCTTTGTTATCCTAATTTAAGTGTTATCCACTCTACAGTTTAAATGTTATCCTTTTGATTTTAAACTTATTTTTGTTGTCCTTTTAGAATTTTTGATCAACTTTTTTGCTCTTTGGCTCCGGACTCGTTAGTTGTACAATCTATTTGAGGAGTATTAAGTTATATACAATTAACACATGAAAATTCATGGCATTAGTAATGCAAGAGTTTTAAAATTTAATACATTCATTAACATAATTAAAGAAACAATTGTCCCTCAAATCATTTTCACAACCATTCTACACCCTCCGTCCCATTCTAGTTAACCGTTTGTTTTAACACGTATATTAAGAAATCATAAATAAGAAGATAAGTAAACTAATTCACCCCTTAGAAAAATATTGGAAATTTTACAAACAAATATAAACATTTTCAAAAAGAATTAATTGTAAGGGTATTATAGGAAAAGTTTAATTAATGTTTCTTGATTTAGTAAGGTGGACAACTAAATGAGACAACTATTTTTAATAAGATAATCAACTATTGTGAGACAACTATTTTTAATAAGATAATCAACTATTATGAGACAAAGAAAATATCATATTTGTGGAAGATATTTTTATAAACAAATATTTTGTAGATGAGCTACAATAATTTGCATGACTTATTGCCTGCATTCATGGCGTCGATGCCCCAACTCTGAATTTAGAGCATAACATGTTTTCCGGCATGATAATTATGTCTTATTTGCTTGGGCCTATTCTTGGGCCTCTACTGGCCTAAAACCCGATTCTGATGATGTTAATTAAGTGGATGTGTGTTTGTATATCAGTATAGATGTGTATATTGTCGGGTTGATTCGGGTTTTTCAAATATCAAACCAAATCATTTGTGTGGTGTGACAATTTGTTATGATTTAATTAAAAGAACTTAAGCAAAAAAATTATTTATCCAGATAGTAATAGTGGGAGCGAAACTAGATTGGGGATCTGATTGAGCCTTTATATATAAAAATGATAATATTAATAACATAAATTAACTTGTCGTTTCAAAGATACTTTGAAGTGGTAATCGGGCTCCAATGGTCTTACTACAACTTCAAACTACACCTTACATTAGTTTGACCCAATTGTCATAATTTTTGCGTTCTTTATGTTATAGTGGGATCTAATCCGATATAGCGAAACTAGACTGGAGATCTGATTGGGCCTTTATATATAAAGATGATCAAATTAATTACATTAATTACCAATGATAATATCGACTAGTCCAAAATTTGAGAAAAAGGGTCAAGAAATTTTAGAAGTAATTATTTAGGGGCCGTTTGGCCATAGATTTCCCAAGTAAAACTTGGGAAAAATTTGGCAAATATTGTTTGTCTATACACTTTCTCATTATTTGGCAAATTTTTTTGGCAAATAACCCAAATTCCCAAATACTAGTTTTTTCTAGTATTTGGGCCAAATCTCATTATTTAGGAAAGTTTTAAAAATTCAAATTTAACACAAACTTTTATCTTTTACAAAAACACTTTATTTATTAACACCAACCAACTCAATCAAATCTCCATCTGCTAACTAACTCAATTAATAATTTTTTCTATTATAAAGAGCATACATGTACAAGAGCTTTTATACCCATGCATCTTTTTTAACGATGCGACTATTTACTGTAATGATGCTTTTTGATTTTGTTGCGGAAGTCATGAATCTTGTTACGCGACATTTCTATTTTGCTATGTAATACAAATTTATGGTTAGTTTTGATAGTTTTAAAAACTTATGGGCATAAGTCATATTTCTTAAAAAATTGAAATATATTTCCCAAATACTATGGCCAAACACATGGTGAAATTTCACCCAAATCTTCACCCAAATAATATTTGCCAAATATATTTGGAAATCTATGGCCAAACGCTAGCTTAATTTAAAGCTAATAAGCAAATCCTCTTTATTTATTTATTCCATAAAGCTACAAAAGTGATTTTTTTTCTTCTTCTCATTAAAAATTTAAATAAATTTTAGAAATAATTGTTTAATTTAAAGTTAATAAGCAAATCCTATTTATTTATTTATCCGTAAATCTACTAAAAGTGAAAATGATCTATATATAGTTTCTTTTAATATTATTAAAAGATCTTATATGATTGCGATTTTATGTGATTGCGCAATCAGATGATATGTTTCCGTATATATATAATTCAGAATATTTGTAATTAAATGTAAAGATATGTTTCCTTAGTTATAGAACTGGTACAACTTGTATATAACATTGAGATGTATTATCAATAAAGACATTCACTCGATTAATCTTATTTTACATGGTATCAGAGCCAAAAAAAAATTTGTTCAACAAAAGAAAGCATACACGCAACAACTTATTACAAACTATTTTCACACGATTGATCATTCAACTGAGACATTAATGATGCCTAGTAACCTAAATTAATTATTATCTCGTATGATCAGTTTTACTATTCATCTAAATATGAGATGTTTATTCATATTTAATGTAATTTCTTAAAAGTGAAAAGAGTGTTGCATGTCTTTTATCATGTGCTCATAAGATATACTATGTTAATATTTATTCAAATATTTGCACTATAAAAATAATTATATATATATATATATATATATATATATATATATCTCGAATACTTAGATAATTTATTTTTTTGACGAATCATATGTATATGTAAAATGAAGATTGTAGGAAGCTTGAAATAACCTTTTTTTTGTTTGTTTTTGAAAAACTATGAAATGATAAAATACACTACATTAAATGTCAATAACAGAATAAGTATATTGCAGACCAACAACAAATTTGCAGTTTTGAAATTTTCATTTTAAGCTTTTATTTTTTAAACTAATTAAAAATCACTTTATTCATAATTTTTGAATTTTTTATCAAATAACTTACAATTTTCAAGCAAAGCAAATAGTGAACAACAAGTAAGAGCTGACAAGGTACTTTTGTTGAGTAAAATTTGATTTAGTTTAATTGTGCATGAAATTTGTTTTAAATTTTTTCTCAACTTTCAATGTTGTTGTAGTATATATTCGAAAGGAAAGCATAGAATAGAAAGAAAAAAAATTCTTCATCTAAAAATTCTATAAACTGTTTGTATAGTTTTTTCTCTGTTTAATAACACATGTTCAATGTTAACATTTTTTTTTTCCGTTATTTGCAGATTAATTGTCACTACTATGGCCTGTAATGATCCAACTGCCATTTCAAAGTATATCTTTCGTTTGTTTGACCTAATTGTCGTAATTCTTCCGTTCATTTTCTGTTGTTTTGTGTGGCTTGGATTGATATATAACTACATGTTTCATACCCTTTTATTAGCTTTCTCTATATATTTAATATAACTGGGGAAGATTTAGCAATGACTAGGAGTCAATTCGCTACATTATTTTGATATTTGCGACATTATTTTGCACTATTATTATAACATTCACAAATGTTTAGTGAAATGTGCGTAACAAGATGCCATGCATAGAAAAAGAAAGTGGTTAAGATACAAAATAATCGACCTATTCTTGTTGCACAGAATCAAAACTGGTTTGGACAATATATAGTGAATGAATTCATAATTCTTTTAATTACTATTAAAAACTGTTCATGGGAAGATAAAATGAGAATCAACGCAAGTGTCGCTCAGTTTCGACTTCGTACAATAAATATTACATCAAAGATAAAGTAATTAATAATTATAGGTTATTTTTCTTTATTTTTATTAGTCATGATTATTACTAATATTTTTCCTGTTTGAACTAAATTATGTCATTGTGTCTGATCATAATGAGAGATCATGTGTTACTGTGGTTGAACTAGATTCTATTATGATAATTTTCTTTATTTTTAAAAGTTATTTAGATTGTATTTTACTAAACGTTTTGAATAACTTTTACTTTATTAACTATATTTATTTTCAAATGCAGATTCAAAAAAATGTGATTACACTACTAAACAACATACGAAAAACGATAGCCCAATTTGATCCAAATCAATGAAAAAGTGACATAGTCAAGTTCGACGCTTTTTAGCTCGATATTTTTCAAAAAGCGAAGGACAGTGTCGCAAAAAAGCGACGGACTACGTCCCTTTTTTACAAAAAAATATTTTCTTAAATAATACGACGCCGTCCATCGTTTTTTTGTAATTTTTTTTATTTCCAAAAAGTGACGCGTTCGTCGTTTATTTTCAATAATTTTTTTAAATCTTGAAAATCGACGAAAAAAGAGACGCCGTCTGTCGCTTTCATTAATTTCATTTTTTAAAATATTTCAAAAGGCGACTTCAAATTACACCTTTCGTTGGTTTAACCTAATTATAGTAATTATTGCGTTCATTTTCTGATGTTTTTTGTGGCTTGGAATCATATATAAATACAGGCAGGTGCGGAGTCACCTTGTCCCCAGGGTGTCCAATTGAACAACCTTCGTTGAAAAATTATGCGATATATACACGTAAAATTTTGACTTATATTGGAATAGATTATATTTTGGACATCCTAAAATAACAAAGTAACTCGTAGTGAAAATGACTAGAGCTGTCGCAAATTATATCACAATATTATTAAAAATAGAATCTCTATAAATCATCGATTTTTTTTTTAAAAAATTACTATTCAAAGTTTGGACCCCCTAAATAAAATTTCTGGCTACGCCACTGAATACAGGTTTCGTACCATTTTGATTAGTTTTCTCTATATATTTAATATAACTGGGAAGCTTTAGCAACGACTAGGGGTCAATTCATTACGACACTTGCATAAAAAGATACACCTTGCTATTTTGGTATTTGCGACATCATTTTGCACTATTATTGTAACATTCACATATGTTTATTGGAATGTGATAGCAAAATGTCCATGCATGAAAAAAAAAAGTTGGTTAAGGTACGGAATAATCCACCTATTCTTGTTGCACACAAAACTAGTTTGGAAAGTATATAGTGAATGAGTTGATAATTTTTTTTAATACTATTAAAATATGTTCATGGGAAGATAGAATGAGGATCAGTGCAAGTGTCGCACAGTTCAGACTTCGTACAACAGAGATTACATCTAGAATTGATTATACTTCTTTTGCGCATACTTTTCTATGGTATTTCAGTTGTTCCATTGATTTTGACAATGATTTGTTTTGCGAAAAAGACTTTTTGCTATTTCAATTAGCCACAAGATACAATTAGTTGTATACTTGTGGTGATTACGAAAGGAAATCATATGATTAGGTGGTTCATGTTCCTCCTATTAATGTTCTGATTTCTGATTATTGGGTAGATGTTGAAAGGATAGGTAATGAGGTGGAGCGTGTTCCTTCTGCTGATCTTTTGAGTTCTGATTTTTGAAGAAAGAGTGTAAATGTCAAAAAGAATTTTAAGATATGATCTATTTTTATTTTTTTACAACGATATTATCATATTTTATCATTGTAATATTAACTGCGTTTTGAATTAATAAGTGAAGGTAATTTCGAGAACGTTTGGCATGTGGTCCTGCAATTTTTGTAGACTTCTTGGAATAACGAAACATTCCACAATGATGGAAATGTGGTATCCAAGAACTGTAATTGAAAATTCGATTTGGTATTTTCCTCAACTTATCACTATTTTCAAAACTCAAAAATATTTAAAAGTAAATGTAACATGGTAAATCATAATTAAAAAATAGTGTTATCAAGTGGGTCAAATCAAAGGGACATTTATAAAATTGAGCAAAAAATTAAAGTAAATGTAATATGACAAAACACAATAAAATTTAGTGTAATCAAGTGTGCCAAATTGGGGGGACATCTATAAAATTTTGCGGACGAGTCAGAAATTTATAGAAGGATCCAAAAACAAAAAAAATTGTTAATTTTAACACAGTGAATGCTCAATCTAAATTAGTGACCTAAATTCAAAAATAAAGTGAAGGCCTAACTTTTAATTATTCTTTTATATATGAGATTCAGAGTTAATTCTTTCTTTTTAATAACAATGTTTTATACAAATAAATTAAAATATATAGTATAATTTTATTTTTTTGTTAAAAAAGGTTCATATTAATTTTATTATTACTAAGAAATCATGCCATTCGGATTTGGAGAGTTGCCTTATTTTTAAAGGCATTAAGATGCCCATGTTTTATCATTAGCTTGATTTAAAATCAAATTGAAAAATCTTGTAGTTAGAAGCTAGGGTTTCTATAATTCTTTTTTTTTTGTGGTCGATAAGAGTAGTTTCATATATAAAAAATTATAATTGATGTGGGCCTAGATTACTTTAAAGCTTAAAATGTTACTCAGAATAATGTATTAGGTTGAAAACGTTATTGTTAGTAAAATTTCTAAACTTAACTTCGTCAACCACAATATTTCACATAACTGGATTTTTTAAAACAAAATAAACTCTAAAACGTTACTGAGAAATATGTTTATACTAGTTTTGTAAAAAAAAATTAAAACGTACTATTTTGGGTAATTGATTTAAATAATGACTTAGTTTGGTAAATAATTCACAAAGACCCAGCAATGTGTTTCATGGAAAGCAGACGTCAAGACATACGAAATATTCCAAGAACAATTCCATTCTCAGGAACAACAGTCCAAATGCGTGAACACGATGTCAACATTTTCAAACGGTGAATTCACAGAAAGTTATTGTCGTCTTCTTCCTTCCCCTCGACAACAATACATTTGATCAAGATCGTCCAACCCACTCGATTTGTTAAAGAATGGTTGATTTTCCGTACGAATTTCAGCTTATTCCTGGAGAATTTTGAATCTCAAAAGGGAATTGGTCCCTTTCCTATCCAAAAATTTTCACCCTAAAATGAATCCTATTTTCTTCTATAAATAGTCATTTGTTCTTCATTGTCTAGGATTGACATTTTTTCTTAACCGAGATATTAAGAGTAGTTTAAGGAAATAGTTAAAAAATACAAATGAAAATACAGCAGAAAAGGCTAAGAAAAATTAGTTTCAGTCTGAAGATCACTCTTCTAGCTCATTCACATCTCTCCCCAAGTTCGTTTGAGGTCGAGATCCTTCCTGGGTCTATTGCTTGTTGTTCGAGTTCGTGTTTGTGTGGTAGAAGTTGTTGTTCTCCAAGCTCGTTTGTCTCAGTTTCTACCCTACGAAAGTCAATATCCTTATTTATATTTTTCGCTTTTCCTTTTGAATGACGTGTGTTTGTTCTAATTTCTGCTCAACTAGTTCTATTTAGTATTGTTGTGAAATTGTTACATGTTCTTGATATAGTGGTGAACATAAATTGAATGACCATTAAACATTCTTAATGTTGTTGGATTCTTTCCTTTTGCTACTGTTAGTGAATATCTTTGTTATAGCAGTCTTGTTAGGATCTTTTGCTCAAGTCACTTTAAGTTTTACTCCTCTCATCTGATTCTTCACTTGGTTCGCTTGTGTAGTTAGAGTCTGGTGTTGGTTGTTTATTGTTTAGTTTTCAATTTTAGTAAACTTTGAGGGTTGGTCGTTAGACTTTAAATGTTTGGATTAATGCAATTTTCTACTTATTGAAGTTTTAATGTTGACTAGTAACACTAATCTCTCAAGTGGTTTGGTTCGCTTTGGAGTTATGTTTTCCTCAACAGTACATGAGATCCTTTACATGTTAAATGTTGTGGCTCATTTTTTCTTCGTTAGTTGTTGGTTGTCATCTCGCTTCTTTTTTATCTAGTGTTGTGTTTTGGATATTTAGGTTAGCTCAATCGTCTTAATAAGTGTCTGGAAGTTTTGCCTACATTTTGGTTATTTTAAAATGTCTCAGTCTCGCATATCGACATGTTAGTATGATAGAGTCAGAGCTATCAAATGTTACCTTCTTGGTCATCTCTATGGTCTATATGGTTTGTTTGAACTAAATAGCTTAGATGGTAAATTTGTGAGTTGATTCTTGTGTAAGTTTTTCTTTTCTTTGGATTCAAATATCTCATTATGAAGCTTGTATTCTCTTTAGTGTGTATAGCGTGAAAGATTTCACATGTTTGTTAGAATATAAAGGTAAATTTGTCGGGTATTATTCTTTTCTGATATTTGGTCCATGTTCTGCTGCCTCTTCTTTATTTGCAGCACCTATTTGACCATTATGTGTGTCAAACATTGTTGGTTATCTCTAATAAAGAAGAAGTAATGTGTTTGGTACAATAATTGCATTAGAATATGAATTTATTGTTGTTCATTGATACAGTTTTATGGTAATAGCTTGCAAGCATGTTCTATTGTTACTGTTTTATGAAGCTTTTTACTACTTTTGATTTTTTTTGAGTTGTCAACTTAGCTATTGTTTTAAGGATTAATGGCATGTATTTGTTGTTATTTACACATTTTGTTATTTAACCATTTGATAGTGTCCAACTCTTATCTTTTTTCCTATTAATAAGGTGTATGACAAAGCTGCCACATTGATACTTAGTCTTAAATGATATTTGCCTCTCTTAGCCCTTTCTGTAAACTTTATTGTTTTTCCAATATATCTCTATGTGATCTTCTTTGACTGGATTACTTGTTAATCTTTCTGAACAAATGTGTATATTTCTATAATTTGGCATCATACTCTTTTCATTATTTATTGCCATTGGATCGCATTTTAACTCATTTACCTTTCTTTCTTTGTGATACACGGAAATTCGCCTCGGGTCCTCATGAACTTTTCTCCTATCATTGCATCCACTAGTTGGGCCATAAATGTCCAAATTCACTTGCTTGCCCAAGTCAGCCCTTAATTACCAGCGATGGAATTGAAAGTACAGATCCAAGAGTCGAAATTGAAGCTGATATACAAGAATATACAAAAATATACACTAAATGTATATGCTATATATTGTGGCAGATTTGGGCTAAAAGCCCATCTCTTTTTTAGCTGTATTTTGTTATTTTGGGACTAAGCCCCCTTTGATTTTTATTTTTATTATTATCATTTTGTTAGTTTAGGACAGGTGGATGATGGGCCCAAGACCCAAAGTAAAATCAAATTCAGGATTAGTCTAGGACATGTATTAAGCATTGGGCCTTTGGTCTCAAAATAAAAACTAGGCCCAAGTGCTGGCTCAAGCAGACATAAAACCAGATTGGGCCCAAACATCTCTCCCTTTATTATCTCTACTTTATATTTGTTTATGGGCAAACTACATAAATCCCTTTAGTTTAGATCCTAATTACTAAGATTCCCAATAGTTTCAAATATTACTTCATCTACCATATTTGGTGCTTCGGATACATCAATCTGAATTCGCGAGATACATGTATCCGTCGAATTTTTAAAAATCGAGATACATATTTTATTTGTTTAAATTAATTAGTTGTAACTTATTTCCTTAATTAGAGGATTAATTGAGATACAAATATCTACCATATTTCGTGCTTAGGATACATGAGTCTGAATCCGTGAAATACAAGTATTTGTCAAATTTTAAAATCGAGATACATATTTTATTTATTTAAATTAATTAGTTGCAATTAATTTCCTTAATTAGAGGAGTAATTGAGATACATGTATCATCACTCGCAAGATACATGTATCATTACTCGCGAGATACATGTATCCATCGGTTTAAAAAGTCAAGATACACCATTTATTACTTTGAATTAAAGGAGTGTAACTTATTTCCCTAATTAAATGATTAATTGATGAATAATTAACAACTCAAACGGATTTACAAAATCCTTGCGTATCAACTCTCACAAGTTTTCCTGAAATAACAAAATCATAAACCATGGTAATTCTATAATTATAAACTTCATCTTCTTCATCAATTCCTTCATTTGTATCTTAAAGTTTCGGCTTGAATGTTCGCAGATGAAGACCCTGCAATGAAAAAAAAACATAATTTGTAAAAGTTTATAAAATAAGACCCTGCAATGAAAAATGACCTATGTTGTAAAAGTTTATAAAATCAAACTTTATAGCAATATAAATTTTTATCTCAAATACATTAACATGATGTAAACCAAGATACATGACAATAATGAAAAAATGTAGAAATTTTGTTGAAGTTGAGGTATGTTATAGATGGTGGTGTCGAGGTCCACTTTATTGCATTGAGGAATTTGTAGATTAGAGCTTACCTCTGTATTGTGAATTCAATGAAGAGAACATCTGCAATGCGGCACACCTTTTTTTATGGAACAAGAAGCACACTAAACAATTTGATTTCAAATTTAATGAGAAAATAAGGAGTTTAAATAAAGAAATTTAAATTTTAAGATAATTATTCAATATCATATTTTAAGGGATTTGTGTATCTAAATAAAATCATTGAAAATATATGGTATAAATATTAAAAGTGGTATTATGTGTAATTTTCTTAAACTGGAGATAAAGTAAGTATATATGATGAGAAAATGGCCAAATTCCCCCTCAATCTATAACCAAATTCTCAACTACACACTTATATTTTTATGAGAGTCCTATTACCCCCCTTTGGACTAATTTTAAAGCGAAATATATACCACCCTAAAACTAGAGAACCACATTCTTCGAATGTGGTGTGCACACGCGCTACAACTGTCAAATGCCATATATTTTTTTAAAAAAGAAGTAAATGTTGTTCTTCTTCTTCATTGCCAACATCATCTTTACTCTTCTCTTCTCCATATTGTTGAGACATGTTTTTAATTCTTTTCACTGTAAACTCCCCTAAACCTTATTTCCCTCCACCCCATTTCTCCCTAGTCACCCCACCCCCAACCCTCACCCTCGTCTTCCATAACCCACAAATTAGATCTCAATCCAAGATCCATATCAACACTTATCATCTCTTTTTCGGGTAAAAGAAATCAACAATATTATTTATCAACAACATCACCATCACAACAACAATTTTATCAAGTCATTTAGACCAACCCCTTCACCTCTCCCACCCAAATTCTGCAATTTTGGCACCAATTTCAAGTTCGAAGTTCTTGCTAATCGTCTTGGACTTAAGTACGACTACGCCCTTTTGATTCCTTCTTTAAATAGTGAAGGATTTATGCCTTTTGAACTTAAGGAAATAATTTGGATTATCAGGGTTGAGCATAATCGACCGGTGGTTGTTGCTCAAGTTTCTAAAATCGTTATTGGGTGTAGTTTGAATTCTTCATTGAACAATAATAGAGATTAGAGATAAGATCTGAAAGTTGGTGAATTTTATTAGAGTGAAGAGATTAAAGACGATTTAATTTTATTCACTATATGAGTAATAATTTTAATGCTTATTTGGTGATTTCAATGGTGATTTACAATGTTAAGAATTGTGAGTAAATAGTGAGACAAATAATGAGAAAGTATTAAAAGATGGGTGAAGAGATGGACTGCTATGATAGTGGACTAGTGGTAGTTCAACAATGGTGATGAAGAACAAGTACAAATGGGGTGATTTTTTTTGAGTAATAAGAGAGAGGAGGGGCCGGGGGGGGGGGGGGGGGGGTAGAAAAAATAAAAAAAAAGACAAAAAAAAACGAAAGACAAAAGTAAAAAAACTATATTTAAAAAAAGTCATAAATATTTTTATCAGTTTTTTCAACTTTCACATGCCTTTAAGAGAGTGAACACACTCTCTGTGCCATGTCAGCACTTAAGGGTGCATTTATACCACTTTAAAATAGTTCAAGGGGGTAATAGGACTCCTGTAAAATATAAGTGTGTAGTTGAGAATTCGATTATAGGTTGAGGGTGTATTTGACCATTTTCTCTATATATGATAGTGAAGTATGTCTTATAACGTAGTTTTTCCTTTGTTTATTTGTTATTATTTGCCATCAATTTTAAGGTTTGAAAAAATCTATTCCCCAAAGATAACCATTTTATGTTAATTATTTAAAACTAAGTGAATACTTATTTTCTACTTAACTTTAGAATATTTAGAATATTTTACTTAAGTTTATCCTTACAATATTTCCCTCATACCTAAAATGTTGCTAAGTCTTAAGTTTGTTTATTTCTAAACTAATCAAGCATGCTTATTTTCAAATAATTAGAAAACTATTTTAATTGCTAGATAACCGTAAGTTAGCGGATGTTTTAGGTGCCTTTGAAACCTTCCTAAAACATTAATATGAACCCCAGAATCTTTAATATTTTTAATTGATTTCTGTTTTAATCTTTTGAAAAATTAGTTTTTTTAATTTCCCTTTAAAAATTAAGTGGCGACTCTCCTATTTTTAATTAAATAAAACAGAATGGCGACTCCGTTGGGGATTTGAACGGATTCTAACCTTAAAATAAACTTATTTGGCTATTTGTTTAATTCCTTACTTGTTTCAATTCTTGTATTATAAACTGTAGCATTTCATGACATCTACTCTGCCAAATGACAAATAATTTGCATTAGAAAAAGGGTGGTTATCCGCGGTCATCCCTTCAGAAAAGCACCTTCTAATTCTTTTGGAATGAAAAACAAATAGTTGGATTGTGATCATCCAACATCGTTTATTATCCTTCACCCCACAATTTGTCCAACTCAGGTAATCAAGTCTTGTCTAAATCAATTCTAGTCAACCTAGAGTAGAGCGAAAATAAATCTAAATTTAAGCATTAGCCTAAGACGACTTAATACCCAAGGTGTATTAAGTCTATTAGTAAACAACCAAAAAATATGTCCAAGGTCCACGACCTAACGACATATCATGTTATTTGTCATTTGAAACATGTATGTGTAGAAATCTAATTGTTACCTTTTGGGGATGAGAATCTTAACCGTGTTTTGTTTTGTAGGTATGACTAATCGTCTCAAATTTGACATGGTCGTAAGTGCACAGAAGATGTTCAAATTGTGGTAGTATGATGTCAATGAACTTCCCAAAAGGGACCTCAACAACTACTCATAGACATGGTCGGTTGGCCCAAATTGATCGAAATCCTTTCCGAGTATTGAGATAACAAGAAAATGGTGTTCCGAGGCGAGACCATCGGGGACCTCTTAGTGGACTTCGCCCCTGCGTCGGTTTCTCTTTGTGTATTTGCACTTATTTTCTCCTGCGTGGGTTTGCTTTTATTATATTGTCATACTTCTTTCAAATGGCCCCTTCGAGGGCCTTTCCTTAAATATTTTTCCTTTATTCCCGATTTGCCCCTGTTTATTTTTTAAATTTGTTTTGGGATAATGAAATGGTTTAATCTACACATACATCTTTCAAATATGCTAGGTCTACCCTTGGCACAAAAGGGTCCCCTATTGGTTTAGGACGTGTTCCATTTGTGTGTTTTAACTGTTTATGTGATATTGTTGCTTTGAATGAGGACATTCTAGCCCACCCTTTTTTAAAAAAATTCTAATAATCTCCACAAATGCAAAATACAAGTCACTATCCAACGTTCGACCAAAATACTCTTCGAGTCTTGAGTTTCTCAGTCAATATTGAATTTCACTATCAAATTCTAAAATCTTACTCTATCATCTCAGGAAAGGTTAAATTGCCGCTAGGATGGACAGAAACCAGGATGCTGAGGTTGAACTGACTAAGGAAAAATTCATGTCGAAAACTGCACCAGCTCAGTTAAGAGATCAGGAAAGTTGAGAGGAAGTCCATGGAGATAGATGTCACCACCGCATTAGTGCTAGCCAAAAGTAGTGCTGCGATGGACGTCCAAATTGAGATCACAAAAAGGAAAGTGGCTATGTATGACGAAATAATAGCAATAACTCTGGGGAAGAGAAAAGACATAGGCCCGAGGTTACAGAGAAAAACCCAAAAGGGAGATTACTGAGCCAGCCATTTGTTTAGGTCGACTCAAGGAAGGAGACTCTCCTAGGGAGAAAAACCCAAAAGGGAGATTACTGAGCCAGCCCTTTAAAAATCATATCTATTAAAATATTAATTAAATAAAAAAATCTTAATTTTAAAGACTTGATCCTTTTAGTATAGTATAGATATATAGTAGATATAGATTCAGAATAATTACTCTACTAAGTGAAATTTTTTGAAAGAAATTATCAAAGCAGCAGCCAACAAGGAATATATCCGCCATCAAAATCGAAATTATAAATGGATGAATAGAAAAAAGAAAATTAAACCATTAAAACAATTCAACTGAAATTATATACCAAAAATAACTAAGGAATTGAGTTATCATTAGCAGGGTGTATCTGCTTTTGTTCACCGCAGCAAAAAATACGTCTCATAAATGTTGATAGGCATGGAAAGTCATATCGTACACAAACAAAGAGTAGCATCCAACAAAATAATGCTCCACATGGAAAAGTTAGTGAATATATAAGAACTGCATCATTCACCTGAGGAACCCTACAAATACGCATTACCATTAAAATAATAAACATAAAGATTCCAAAAAACGTATAACAACACCCAAATAAAAACACCACAAAAAAACGGTCATCATCATAATCAACAATACTTGGAACACAACATTCAACCATTGCAACCTCCTCTTCCGCCATTAAATCGATTCGTAAACAAGATTAATCGATTCGTGAACAAACAACAAGATATGAAAGATTTTTTTTTATTTTTTTATAACAAGCTAAAGGAGTTGTAGTCCTATAAGGACTCCAACTGATAGATGGATCCTCTAATTTTAATTTATTACTTCTACTTTGATTTGTTCTTATCTATAACACAATATATATTACAACTTATCACTATTTTCAAAAGACTTAAAATGAATTATTGATTAAAAGTAAATGTAATATGGTAAATCATAATAATAGAAGTTACGGGAGCTCTATAAAATTCAGCAAAAAATTAAAAGTAAATGTAATATGGTAAATCAAAATAAAAATAAAATTACACTGAGAACTTATATATTAACAAAAAATAAATGACAATTATAATTATTATTAGTCCTATAGATGACAATTATAAAATTTTCACATTATAATCCCCCTATTTACGTAGTATAATTTTCAAGGAACGAGGTTCAATTTTGCACCCTTTGCCTCTAATCCTGCTCACATGCACACTTAAATATAAAATATATACATCTAATTGTTAATTACCATCAATTACAAATCACAATATATAGCTTTAATTATAGACGATTGCTTAGGAGGTAGATTGCATATTTTTAGCTTAGAATAATCTGATTTAATTATATTTATTGCATATAGCTTTTCTTGTAGCCTTATAAGGAAATGATTTCCTTCATTCTAAATATATAGAAAATTAAGTTTTTTCCCTAACCTGTTTATACTCGTAAGTTTAAGGAAAAAAAAACATTTTTAGACCGTTTTAAAATAATTCCTACATATATATGGCAACATTAATTGTTGTTGTTGTGAAATACGCAGCAAAAAATGATTCTTAGAAAGTGAAGTTTCACAAAATTTTGAATGTATATGAAATGTATACACAGTTGCAGTTATGTATATACAATTGAAAATATGTATACAAACCTGGTTATACATATGTTTGGATGAAGACAATATCATTTTTGACGTACACAATAATAAGTTATAATTGTATAAATCGCTTAAATAAATAAGCACAGTAGACTTTATGTATAATAAATAAAAGTTACCGTATGATAGTAAATGAATCAAATTATAAAAGTTATACATCAATTATATGTGCAATCTACTTCACGTATACACAAAATTGTGTGATAAATACGCAACTCTTTCTATTTTAAAGGAGTAAAAAGTTGTATGGTTAAACATTGATAATCAAAATTTAATAGGCCGTCTAAAAATGACTTTATCAATTTCTTCCCAAAAATTCAAATAGTGAGGTAATATAGATGCTTCAAAACTCCAATTTTAAATCGAAGCCATTAGTCAACACTTTGAACAGCAACATTTCGTGAAAACCTTTATTCAATTATATTTATCTCTTGTCAATATTATTTTTTCTTTTAAAAATAGAAGAAGAAATAATCAACTTTTGTTATATGTTTTATTAAAAAATATACTAGCATAGTTGAAAATCAATGCCGACATCTCACGATTGATTAGTCATCTTCCTCCATATTCTACTGCCACATTATGTATTTATTTATTAATTTCACATAAAAAGTAAGGCAAAAATCTAGCTCAATCTTGTACGGAAAAAGTGTTATTTGTCTTTTTGTGTGAGTTGTACCCACCTTTAGTATTTTCTATTTAATAAATATAATAATTGTGATTAATATAATATAATAAAAGATTTCTTGCATTATCTCCTTAATTAATTAACTTATTGACCAATTGTTCCTAAACCTCAACTGTTTCTTCCACTTAAAGAAATATTTTGACACCACAAGCTTGAATACATTATGGTTGGTGGTGGATGGAAGCATGTTGAAAAGTAGATTATTTCATCAAAAGTAAATTAATTTAGTCCAACAACGTAAGATAACAAATCAGTAAAATCCCACAAGTGAGATCTGAGACAGTAAAATATACGCAGACTTTATCATAATCTCGTAGAGATAGATAGTCTATTTCTGAAATAATCAAATTAAAGCAAAAATTAACATAAAATTCAAGACAGATCGAATACTTACATGAATAACTAAGTTATTCATATATATAATTAATTCATGCATAAAATAATACATAAATTATTTTACAACTAATACGTTTTAGGATTTATTATCCTTAAATAAATAAATAAATAGATAATTAAGGGGACTATTGAACTGTGTGTACTGAAGGAGAGGAACATCTTCGTACCCTACCAGGTGTTAAAACCAATAATAACAATAATTATATTCTACTTAGTACTAGTGATTAACAAAATATTAATATAATTAAAAGATATAACACAAAAGGATCCTATTAATATTTGTCGTTGAATATGTCATGCATGACATAATCACTTCATTTATAAAAAAATATTATTTTACCCCATTACTAGGAAGCAAATAAGCTAGGATCCACATGGTGCTACATGTTGTAAGTTATCAATATTATATTTTGAGGAATATACAGCAAGATGGGGAAAATATAATTAAATAAAGTTTTCTCAGATTTCATTTCCATCTAATTTATTAACTCATTTCATTAATAATAAAGTATTTTTTTTCATAGCTAGGAAACCTAGTATGATTGCCTGAAAATTAGAAGAATAATATGGAACTTAATAATAGTTGATGACTTAGCAAGTTCAAAAGTACTATATATCGCCATGTTATTATATTAGAGTCCGGAGCCTAAAGGGCAAAAAAAATTGTCAAAAATTCCAAAAGGGCACATCACTTTTTATTTTAGCCAAAAGGGTAAAATCGCTGCGTCCTCTGACAAAATGACGAAATAGCAGCGATTTCGTCTAAAAAATTTTTTTTTGTTTTTTTAATTAAAAATCGCTGCCACAGCAGCGATTTTGTAAAAAAAAAGAAATTTAAATTAAAAATCGCTGCGATTTTGTAATTTTTTTTTAATTAAAGATCGCTGCTTTTTCTTTTAAAAAACTAAAACGGCACATCAAAAAAAAAA